>NC_056742.1:416712525-416967525 GCF_019279795.1 Protopterus annectens
GATAGTAGGGTCCACCGATAATACATGCCAATGTTTCAAAAAAACATCTTTCAGTGTCCCTACATCCTTGGTATAAGAAATGGGAAAAACTACTTCTCCCCCATGTATAGGATGGTCATTTGATAGATGTGTAATCCCATTGTTCATATAAAACCCAGGGGCTCCTTCAGAAAAATAAGGGATAGCCCTATTCCCTCTTAACATATTAATGGATTCCATCCCTTTATTAATATCCGATGCACTATAGCCACGTTCCCTGAATCTTCTATCCAAATCCTGTAAACCTGAGACAAATTCATGATCATGGGGTGTGTAATGTAATGTAATTTCTGCCCTTATATTTTGAGTGATCCAGTATTCAGATACCCCCTAGGAACAGGTAGCTATAACATTAGGGTAATAGGCAACTGCATGTCCAAGGATGTGATTTATTTGGCAACCTGCACAGCGTGCCCGGCCTACTATGTAGGTAAAACCAACCGTGTGCTGAGAGACAGGATGCGTGAACATGCTTATCACATCAGGAAAGAACATCTATATAATGCTCTTGCAAAACACGTAAAGGATTATGGCCCTAATCATGAGTTTAGGTTCAGGATACTGGAACAAATTTCCAGGACATGCAGGAGGGGTGATGTTGAGAACTATACTGAAACTCGAGAAATCAATTGGATTATCAAATTTAGGGCAGATGTACCACCAGGCATTAATGGTAAGGTCCCACTACGTCCATTATTAAAGTCTAGGAGGCCTAAGATTAAATATTGATCAATTTTCTTCTCAGCAGTTTTAAATGTTTTTATAGATGTCTGTCTATTTAATGCTGACTTTGATGAGTTTTTAAGTAATGTTTCTTTAAGCAAATTCATTTTGGCGCCTTTTTTAATATATATTAACTCCCTGTTTGATTGTGTAATGTAATATGGTCTGATGAAGCTGTCTTAGTGAAAGCGCTTACCAATTTCTATCTCAATAAACCTGTTTTTTACGATATAGAAGATCTAGAGTTTTTGGACTGTTTGCCGTTTTACCAACGTGTCTTTATTAGCGAGTATCTTGGATTTATTGGTTTACCCTCCATTGTTTTGCTCTACGAACATACATTGTTTTATTTTTTATTGTTTGCTGCTGTTCATAGTAGAGCATTCACTCCGTTTGGCGTTTTTTCAAATTGATTACTTTCGTGCTTATATTTCCAACCGGAGGCATGATCGGAGGGGAACTAGAACAAGTTGAGCTGCCGTATGTGTTACACAAGCAACAGGAACTTCCTATGAAGTCGCGTACTGTTTTCGATCGTCTTAAAGACTGCTTAAGAGTAGAGCATAACCCGTTAGCAGCGTTTGGTGAAGCCGAGGATAATTCCAGTAACATCAATGATTTAGCCTTTGATCGTGAAGGCTTGCGACTAGCTACGGAGAGACTAGAACAGGACTTGTACAGGTTGAAGCGTCTACAGACGCAAAGACAGCATTTTGAAATTTGTCTTCAACGCCGGATTGTGCCGAGGGGGCTTAGAGTGCTCAAAATGCCTACAACGGGCACTCTGTACCCAGAACTATTGTTTGATTGGCAGCAATTAAACATAGAGGTAAGCCTCAATTATATGAGGTTGATGAACGATTTTTTCTCCCCGATAGAGGAAGCACTTAGAACTGAAATTAAGAACTGCCAAACTAATGTTTATACTGAGTTTCCCGGCCCTGCCGTTGATAAAGCTTTTAACTACATGTTGGATAATGTGACACAATATGAGCAACGCCTCTTAAATCAAAAGAGAGCGAAGCTTCAAAGGGACAGCTCTGATTTTAAAACTGGTCAAATTTTCACTTGGCCGAGATTTAATGTGAATGTTAACAATAATGTCAGCAATAATGTTAGTAATAATTCACAAGTAAAAAATGCTGCTGAGATATCACGTAACAATGGTGTACATGTTGATATTTGTATAGAGAATGGTGATGCAAATACCCCTGAAATTGTAGACACCACTGATGCTGTTCCGCTTGCTTTAGATAATGATAATACAGTAGTAGAGGGTGATAACATAGTGTTGCATTTAGAGAGCAACCAGAGCGCATGCCCTACAACCTCCCAACCTGTTGTTCGCAGGAAGACTTTTGGTTCTGCAGTAGGGAGGAGTAATACACACACGACTAGCAGCCCAGGTGCTGCTACTATGCCACTCATGCAACATTCACCACCCTCAGTCGATAAACTTCCTTTTCCCATCAAGACATACCTCAGGGAGGAGAGGCCCCGCTCCAACAGCAAGGAGCGCTACAAAAGGAAGCTCTCCCCGGACACTCGGTCCAATCAGAGTATCAAAAAGATGTGGGAGAAGAAGAAGTAGGAATAGTATTTAATCTATCTAGTTCTATGTTGAGTGTACACGAATTAGAAGTATTTTCGAGAGGTCTCACTTTTATCCCTAGCAGGACAAGTAGGCTAGAAGAGACGTTGAGAGATTTTAAACTGTTTATTAGGAACCTTTCCCTTAAGATTTTTTTCAAAGATACAGCATCATTACAATCCAACATGGTATTTAAAAGACCCAGTACCTTTATTCCACCTGTACACCCACTGGTTGCCGCATACAGCAAACTAGTGGAAGATGATATTTATAACATGACTAGTGGACATGCTCAAACTAATAGTTATAGTCACAATTTAAATTTTAAACTAAGGGAAGCCCTGACTACCTTACGTAATAATCGAGACATCGTGGTACGCCCTGCCGACAAAGGCGGCGGACTAGTGGTCTTTGATGCAGATAGATACAATAATGATATGATGTGTATGTTAATGGATGAGAAATTCTATCTACCTATTTCTGAACAAATGGTAGATGCCATTATTGAGAAAGTCCATACCTTTCTATCCACCTTATTTACCAAGGGGGTTTTAGATAAAGAGCTTTTTGACTTCCTTTATGTCATGTATCCACTTTTACCAACTATTCAAGGCCTCCCGAAAATCCATAAGAATCCAGTATTTCCTCCCATGAGACCAATTGTAGCCGGGAGAGGGTGGATTACTGAATCACTTTCCCTGTATGTTGAAGCCCAACTGAGACCTTATGTTGAAGCTAATGACTTTATTCTCAAGGACACCAAGCAGTTCCTGCTGGAATTCTATGCATTTGCCAGCTCTAATAATATGGTTGATGATTTGCTGTGGGTAACTATGGATGTTCAATCCTTATTCACAGTGATACCAAATATAGAGGGACTAGCAATGATAAGTTCCTATTTATCGAGGACAGATCCCTCCCATAATGTGAATATAGAACTAACATTGTCTTTGTTGGGCATAGTTCTTGAATCCAATGTTTTCAGCTTTCAAAATCATGTGTTTTTGCAACGGGATGGCGTAGCTATGGGCACTTCGTGTGCCAATAGCTACGCCAACCTAGTAATGGCTGAATGGGAATATCAGCATCTCTTCCAGAATGAGCTATTTAAATTATTTGTACCTTTCTACAGGCGTTTTGTTGACGACCTGTTTTTAGCTTGGAAAGGAACCCCCACACAGTTGAACACATTTTTTAGCCAGATCAATGACTCTTTATGGTTCCTTAAATTTACCATGGAATGGTCTAGTAGAAGGATACCCTTTCTCGACATTTATGTTGAAAAGCTACCAGGAGGGTTAGTTAATACAGGGTTGTTTCGTAAATCCAGCCACAGGAACACCCTATTACATCGTACTAGTATGCACCCGGGCTATGTCTATCGCAACATAGTCCGTGGTCAATCTATGAGACTATCCAGATACACACCCCATGATCATGAATTTGTCTCAGGTTTAGAGGATTTGGATAGAAGATTCAGGGAACGTGGCTATAGTGTATCGGACATTAATAAAGGGATGGAATCCATTAATATGTTAAGAGGGAATAGGGCTATCCCTTATTTTTCTGAAGGAGCCCCTGGGTTTTATATGGACGATGGGATTACACATCTATCAAATGACCATCCTATACATGGGGGAGAAGTAATTTTTCCCATTTCTTATATTAAGGATGTAGGGACACTTAAAGATGTTTTTTTGAAACACTGGCATGTATTATCGGTGGACCCTACCATCAAGAGACTCACTGGTGACAAGCCTAGATTTATTTATCGCAACAAGAAGAATATTAAACAATTGTTGTGTTATCCAAAGTCACATATTAATGTTCCTTATACAGAGGGACCTTATATGACACCTTGTAACAAATGTAATTTCTGCCCTTATATTTTGAGTGATCCAGTATTCAGATACCCCCTAGGAACAGGTAGCTATAACATCAGGGTAATAGGCAACTGCATGTCTAAGGATGTGATTTATTTGGCAACCTGCACAGCGTGCCCGGCCTACTATGTAGGCAAAACCAACCGTGTGCTAAGAGACAGGATGCGTGAACATGCTTATCACATCAGGAAAGAACATCTATATAATGCTCTTGCAAAACACGTAAAGGATTATGGCCCTAATCATGAGTTTAGGTTCAGGATACTGGAACAAATTTCCAGAACACGTAGGAGGGGTGATGTTGAGAACTATACTGAAACTCGAGAAATCAATTGGATTATCAAATTCAGGGCAGATGTACCACCGGGCATTAATGGTAAGGTCCCACTACGTCCATTATTAAAGTCTAGGAGGCCTAAGATTAAATATTGATCAATTTTCTTCTCAACAGTTTTAAATGTTTTTATAGATGTCTGTCTATTTAATGCTGACTTTGATGAGTTTTTAAGTAATGTTTCTTTAAGCAAATTCATTTTGGCACCTTTTTTAATATATATTAACTTCCTGTTTGATTGTGTAATGTAATATGGTCTGATGAAGCTGTCTTAGTGAAAGCGCTTACCAATTTCTATCTCAATAAACCTGTTTTTTACGATATAGAAGATCTAGAGTTTTTGGACTGTTTGCCGTTTTACCAACGTGTCTTTATTAGCGAGTATCTTGGATTTATTGGTTTACCCTCCATTGTTTTGCTCTACGAACATACATTGTTTTATTTTTTATTGTTTGCTGCTGTTCATAGTAGAGCATTCACTCCGTTTGGCGTTTTTTCAAATTGATTTATTATTATTTATTTGCATTTGTTTACCAGGATGGCCCACTGGCCAAAAAGTGCCCATTTTCAGTGGAGGTCTGGGGAGAAAAGCTCCACATACAAAAGAAATTTAAATATAATCACATTTTCTACATACATAAAGAGATAATTAAAAAAAACATGCAATCTTATCATAAATTTCTAGCTAGAATAACAAAGGCAGTATACATTATATACAAAATATACAAAGTACAATATATCATCTGCTTTGGATGCTGTAGACTGAAGACAGCATGAGATAGTTGCATAACTGCTAAGCAGAGGAGAGAAAAAAATTTATGAGATCAGGTGGGGGAAGATGCTCTGTAGTTGTAGCCACATGCAGATTGCTATAGGGCTAAGATATGCTGTTTTAGAGACTTTATGAAGGATATGTGATTTGAAATAATTCTGAAAGAGCTTTGTAGGGAATTCCAAGTTTCGGCAATGGTACATGAGTAGAGAGATTGCCCAACTGCTAGACTGGGTATTTGCACTTCTAGAAGGAATTAATTTTCAGATCTGAGTTGTTGGGATGGCTTAGGGAGAGTAAACAGGGAGGTGAGGGATGGACAACTGGAAGGGTTAGTAATGATACTGTGAGCTGTGGTTAACTGCAAGTAGGTTAGTGGATGGGGAAATTCATAAATTAGTGAACAGACAAAATGAGTGACTGCAAGAATAAAGTAATAGTTGACTGAAAAAGGTAGTGGCTTTGAAAACATGCAAGCCTACATTATAGCAAGTAGTATGCATGTACAATTGTTCATGGGTTAGGGCTCAGTAAGGAGAAACAGTTAGTGTTCTGCTTGATTTGTGTTGTGGGTGTTCTGTGTCATTTTGTCTTGATTAGTGATACTGTAAGGAAACATACAAGTAAGGAGGTGCAGGGGAGAGTGATATAATCCTTCATACATAGCTTGCCTCAGTATGTGCTCAGTACAGTCACTTTATTGCTTATATACATCTCAGATGTCCAACTGTGCTCAAATGAAAATAATAATGACCACAATAAACTAAATCAGCTTGTTTTACTCAAAGACGTGCTAGTGGTGCCAATCCAGATTGTTTTACTCAAATACATACTAGCCCTGCCAATCAAGATTGATGGCTATTTAACTCTAATCAAATGACTATATGAGCCAGTTGGTTTCATCCTTCTCCACCAGTTATAGCTACATTATTAACTGTTTACACTTCAGATGTCTGATTGTTATCAAATGAATAAATGAGTATATACAGTGTCTACAGTAATGTATTTCAGCTTCTTGCTGTCAGACTCATTTTGTAGCACCCATTCCAACTCCACACACATACGCCTAACAATTACAACCATTTTAATGGTTACACACATGTCTTACCATATCATATGTCTGATTGGATCTACTACTTTACAACAAATTTTCACTTAACCGAAAATGAAAAGTAGAACCCCACTTCATCGAAAGCGCACTTCAATGAAAGTGCACTTTCACTGAAGTCTAGGCACCCGATCCCCTCCCAAAATAAATACCATTTTATTGTTTTTGTTTTTCAATAAAGTTGTCCGTATTCTTACAACAGTGGTGGTGAAAATAGTCACATACATAGACACACACACATACATACACACACACACACACACACACACACACACACACACACACACACACACACACACACACACACACACACACACACATACACACACACACAGACACACAGACACACACACACACACACACACACACACACACACACACACACACACACACACACACACACACACACACACACACACACACACACTTAATGATTACTTAAAATAAAAATATTATACACTGGTGTATTGGCTGACTGGTAGTGAAAACAATAACTAGAAGAGTGCATGTCAGTTAATAAGAAATTAGCATGGCAGACATATTATTTAATAATAATAATAATAATAATAATAACAATTATTATAATTATAATAATAATACTAGAAAATGTATTTAATTGAAAATACTCCTATGCTCACATATGGCTAAATCTATTCACAACTCTTCCGATGCAGCCTGAACCAAAATGAAAGAAATGTTGCTTCATCTAGCAGCCTAACTGGCCCCATTGTATCACCATTTGTTCTCTACCCAAAATGGCAGGAAGACCTGTAATAAGACAACATTTCCTTAATTTTGGGGTTTATGTCTAACTAATCCATCCCAGTTCAGTGTAAGCAATTTTCTTTCTTTCTTTCTTTCTTTCTTTCTTTCTTTCTTTCTTTCTTTCTTTCCTTCCTTCTTTCTTTCTTTCTTTCTTTTTTATGAACTGAAACAACTTGTACATGCCAGAATTTTAAACCATGAAAAGAAAAAAAATTTCTATTTTTTTAAGTTAAAACAAATGAATGGTATTTTGAAACATTTTTTTTCATTTGGGGACTGTAGTCCAGCACCAGTACTGTGAACCACCCATACATTTGGGTAAGATTTGGTAAATGACTCTTAAAAGTAATTTTTGCAAGAGGGGGCAGATAATCTTGAATCTCCATATTTGAAGGATGGTGTCTCACAGACTCACACTTCTTTTATATACCTGCTTCTTATATGGTTCAACCAAGGATAAAGGGAAACTGTATCAACTCTTTATATGAATTTACTCTTCCATCCATGGTACTGTGACATACAATTTACAATCTGATATTCAGTAAATGGGACACTTGATAAGAGAAAATCAACTAATTACCCTTTGATGAGCTGTTCCTTTTGATAAACTTCTCCTTTAAGTGGTTATGGCACACATAAAAGAACTGTTTTGTCCATGTATTCTGAACTTCAAATGTAAAACTAACTTCCAAAATGTATGAGGTAGAAGACATCCTTATTTTAGGCATAACTGTCTCTCTCTCAGCCTGCAGTAGCAGCCTTCATCATGTCCCATAGTTGCATTGTGCTTCCCAACCCTGGCCACCCACTGCGCTCTCATTACATAACTGGAGCTCTGCAGACCTTGTTGCATTCCTATCTATTATTTTTGAAGCATGGACATACTGTAAATAACTGCAGGTTATGATCTTGTAGTCTTTTACTTTGTTTTTACTTTCTTATAATATTCCCTTAGATAATCACCTTGTCAAGAAATATGAATTTTCCACGTGTTGGTGATATAAAAATAAATTTGATTTATTTATTTTTTATGGTGCAAGGAGTTACACTGACCAGTATATCATCTCTGCCCCTACCCATGTGCAGTCTCTGTCCCCACATATCAGGTCTTTATTACGTGATCGAATGTTTAGTTATTCAAATAACTAAATGTCGATCACTAAATGTCGAAGACCTAAAACCGCAAATGGCAGTTTCCACTCTGGGAAACAAGTAATTTGGCTGTTGTGTGGATTTTGTCCTTTTTTCAATGTGGAGCGATCTCAGAGTTGGTATATTTAGTTAGGGGTGTGGAGGGTGTGGGGGTGAACTCACCCACTTCATTTATGTTTATTGTTTTTTTTTTAGGTAGGACAACGGCATTGTTTCCCTGAGTGGAAACTCCCATTCGCGGTTTGGGTCTTCGACATTTAGTGATCAACGTTTAGTTATTCGACAAACTAAAATTTCGATCACATACTATAAACCCCACATATCTATAGTCTCTGTCACCAATGTGCCTTATTGCTGATTGAAAAGTCTGAAACTAGATTCAGCATTTTAAATGCATGATGCAACAGCTATACATATTCTATCATACTCCACTACAACCAGAAAAAAAAAACAATGTCATTTCAATTGTGCTACATCAGTGCAATGAGCATAACCAATGAAGCATTCTTAGTCTGTTTCACTCTGAGGTAATGTACTACTTTTGTTTGGCCAAATGAGATTTCCAAAAATCAGAAATATTGTATCATTTAGAATTTATGAGTTAAGGTCACAGTTCTACAGAGATATGAAAACAACCCCCCCCCCAAAAAAAAAAAACATGATATCTTTGCCTCCAGAGAATTAATTCAACAAATAAGAATAGGAGATTCAGTAATGTAGAAGCTTAAGTGACAGGTGCTCACTAGACCTGACTGCTGACAAGATTAGACCTGTTATAGTCAAATCTCCCACAGAAAGAAGCACAGGTGTGTTACACCTGATGTTATTTTTTCTGTAACAGTATCACCTTACATAAAGAAATACAGCATATGCTAGGAATTTTATAAATGTATTTTCACACTTTTTATATATATATCTAAACTTCTGAATGAAATTTGATAACTAAAAAGAGGAGTTTTTAGATGTTGTCAAGGGAGGAAAGCTGTGGCAATGGAAACAAACAATTATTTTAATTTTTATCTCAAACGAGAATTCAGTCATAATGCTTTATTTATCACCCACGGACATATTGCATAAATATTATTTACCCATTTTTGCATATTCATTTTTGAAGTAAACTGAGTTATACCACAAAACCAAGTACTCTAATATGAATAAGCCTTTTGTTTCATGTTAGTTTTGTTTTGCCAAGTTGTATTGAGACAAGACATAAAGTTGCAGAGTTCATTGCCTTTTATATTTTCTACATCACATATATTCATTTGATTTAAAATATAAGTTGAATAATTCTCAGTAACACAATGGAACTGTAGATATTCAAGCACTTAAGTGATCCTCCTGGTCTCTCATTTATTGGTCTATCTTTTTCTTTCTCATCTTGTCTATTTCTGCCTTTGGTATCTGCAAGTAACTGTTTTATCTTGGTTCTCCTTCAGCTGAAATTTCCCGCTTGTATACCTGTACTCCTTCTGCAGTTACTTCTCTCTCTTCTACTATCCTTCTACTTTGAAATCTCCTGCCATGATTTACCCCGTACTGGAACTAAATTAAACTGAGTAATTTGAATTGTAAATATTATATGCAACATGGAAATGCCTTATCCATTAGAATGTATTTAATTACCTGTATTAAACTCCTTCGTATAATGACTACTACTTTTTGTTTATATGTATGTGTCACTTTTGGCATAGTTTAATATACTCATAAGGCCACAATGTTTGAGTTTTGCATCTATTAACACAAGACTATGCAAATGTATATAGTATTATATTATTTAGTTTAACTGTGTCATGCTTTTCTCTCCATGTCTCCAGTGAAAATGGGCAGTAACCTGACTGGACACTCTAGTAATCAAATATAAATTAATGAAACTCTTTGCAGATGATCTACAGTCTTAGTGTTCTAACTTAATGTTATTAAGAAATTAGTAGCTATTTTATAATTTTTAATACTGAGCCTGAGATTTTGACCACATTATTCAATAACACAAAATGAAAATTATTTTGAAACTTTTACCACAGACTAGTAGCACTTCATTTCACTCTTTCTTGCAACTTGCTGGCATAGACACTATAAATGCAGAAGTATCCATTTCTGGAAATGAATGGTAGTGGTTGTCCTCCATTAACAAGCAAATACACAAAATAGAGGATTATCACTGGGTCTCCAACTGTAACCATGTTATTATGTGTTTAGACATGGATGCCAACAATTTCACCCGATAGGCTTCTCCAAGTCTCATGTTCAGCACCATTGAAGACACTAAGGTACCTCACAACAGAATCATATATGTTGTCAAGGTGTGAGCGCACACACACACACACACACACACACACACACACACACACACACACACACACACACACACACACACACACTATCTTGGGATGGACATGCAGTGGGCATGATGGTGTGTCATCTAGCTTCCGGAGCTACTCAGATAATGTCCTGCTTTCCAGAAGATAACACCTTCTTGCATTTATTTGACCTGTGCTGGAGATCATACATATGCTGTGCTTGTCTAAACTCCCTCCCTCCCTCCATATGCTGTGCTTGTGTACACTCCCTCCCCCCTCTGTATGCTGTGCTTGTCTACACTCCCTCCCTCCCTCCCTCCATATGCTGTGCTTGTGTACACTTCCTCCTCCACTCCCTCCCCCCTCTGTATGCTGTGCTTGTGTACACTCCCTCCCTCCGTATGCTGTGCTTGTGTACACTCCCTCCCCCCTCTGTATGCTGTGCTTGTCTACACTCCCTCCCTCCCTCCCTCCATATGCTGTGCTTGTGTACACTTCCTCCTCCCTCTGTATGCTGTGCTTGTGTACACTCCCTCCCCCCTCTGTATGCTGTGCTTGTGTACACTCCCTCCCTCCGTATGCTGTGCTTGTGTACACTCCCTCCCTCCATATGCTGTGCTTGTGTACACTCCCCCCATATGCTGTGCTTGTGTACACTCCCTCCCCCCTCTGTATGCTATGCTTGTGTACACTCCATCCCTCCCTCCATGTGGTGTGCTTGTGTACACTCCCTCCCTCCCTCCATATGCTGTGCTTGTGTACACTCCCTCCCTCCATATGCTGTGCTTGTGTACACTCCCCCCGTATGCTGTGCTTGTGTACACTCCCTCCCCCCTCTGTATGCTATGCTTGTGTACACTCCATCCCTCCCTCCATGTGGTGTGCTTGTGTACACTCCCTCCCTCCCTCCGTATGCTGTGCTTGTGTACACACCATCCCTCCATATGCTGTGCTTGTTTACACTCCCTCCCCCTCTGTATGCTGTGCTTGTGTACACTCCCTGCCTCCCTCCATATGCTGTGCTTGTGTACACTCCCTCCTCCCTCTGTATGCTGCGCTTGTGTACACTCCCTCTCCCCTCTGTATGCTGTGCTTGTGTACACTCCCTCCTCCCTCTGTATGCTGTGCTTGTGTACACTCCCTCTCCCCTCTGAATGCTGTGCTTGTGTACACTCATTCTCTCTGTATGCTGTGCTTGGTGTACACTCTCTCCCTTCCTCCGTATGCTGTGCTTGTGTACACTCCCTCTCCCATTTGTATGCTGTGCTTGTGTACACTCCCTCTCCCTTCTGTATACTGTGCTTGTGTACACTCCCTCCCTTCTAGGTGTGCTGGAGATCATTTGTATGCTGTACTTGTGTACACTCCCTATCCCCTCTGTATACTGTGCTTGTGTACACTCCCTCCCTTCTAGGTGTGCTGGAGATCATCTGTATGCTGTACTTGTGTACACTCCCTCCCTCCCTCTGTATGCTGTGCTTGTGTACACTCATTCTTTCTGTATGCTGTGCTTGGTGTGCACTCTCTCCCTCCCTCTGTATGCTGTGCTTGTGTATAGTCCATTCCTCCCTCTGTATGCTGTGCTTGTATACAGTCCATCCCTTCCTCTGTATGCTGTGCTTGTGTACCGTCTACCCCTCCCTCTGTATGCTGTGCTTGTGTACACTCCCTCCCTCTGTATGCTGTGCTTGTGTACACTCATTCCCTCTGTATGCTGTGCTTGTGTACACTCTCTCCCTTCCTCCGTATGCTGTGCTTGTGTACACTCCCTCCCCCCTCTGTATGCTGTGCTTGTGTACACTCCCTCTCCCCTCTGTACACTGTGCTTGTGTACACTCCCTCCCTTCTAGGTGTGCTGGAAATCATCTGTATGCTGTACTTGTGTACACTCCCTCCCTCCCTCTGTATGCTGTGCTTGTGTATAGTCCATTCCTCCCTCTGTATGCTGTGCTTGTGTACAGTCCATCCCTCCCTCTGTATGCTGTGCTTGTGTACAGTCCATCCCTCCCTCTGTATGCTGTGCTTGTGTACAGTCTACCCCTCCCTCTGTATGCTGTGCTTGTGTACACTCCCTCCCTCTGTATGCTATGCTTGTGCACGCTCCCTCCCTCCTAAGATGAGCCTGCCCACCCTCCTTTGCCAGCATCACAAATACCTAAGCAGTTAATTCAGCCCAGGAACCTGAGCCATAGTCAGGGCAGTCACCCCCTACATCATATCATGGCACTGGCCTTTGAAGCCACTATATTTTGAGATATTTTACTAACTGCACATACAGCTGCAAAACAATAATTAACCTAATCATTGACACTTTTTCATAAGTTCTGCTTCAAGCTCTGGAGTCCCAGGTGTTTAAAACCCAATGTGTTGAAACTAGAGATTTAAGCACCTTGTAGCTTGAGCAGGCTACCACTCACCCACACACTCTCAAATTCAAAGTGTTTACCTCACAGACAAACAAAAACAAGAAAAAATGACACACTGCTTCTACAGATGTGACAGCAAAGGCAGAAGTATCAGCTCAACAGCATTAAATAAATAAATAAAACATATATCTGATAAATTTTTCAAAGTAAATGACCCTTTCTGGAGTGTTTTATCTAGTCCCTCAATAGCTCATGAAGTCCTTAAAATTCACAGTGTTTTCCTCTACAATCAAATTTGTTTGTTACTCAGACATTATTCCAAGACTGAACGGTGTTACCAATCAGAATGAACATGAACCCAATAGTCTTACAGCCTCTGTTTAAAGGTCTTATAAAACCTGAAAATCAGTTGGTAGTTGTACTAGCCCACTGATAATAAAATCATTTACAATGTCATAGGTCTGCTGTTCTTATAATGACATGTAACTGCAATTCTGGGACAATGAATATCTCTCTAAGAACACCACACTTGTAACTGACACACCAACCCCTCCTGTACAAAAACAAAATAAGCAATTTAAATTCTCCAGTTATTCAGAAGTGTTTACAGTTTGACAGCAAAATAAAAATTAAGTGAATTTTACAAAAATAGATTACCATGCTTAATTCCAAATATTTGATTGTTGCTTTTATGCTTAATGTAATTCATGGCATTCCATACTGCATATCATGTTTTAACAAGTTTTGAATTTTTAACATTAAAAGCATCAAAGGTGAAATAAGATTGAAGGTCTTAATAACAAACAACAGCTTTATTCACATGAACTATACACTATATTGTTAGTTAAACATTTCGCAGCAAAAGATCACGTCACATTGACACTGGTGATTTATATATTTCATCTTATTTTCCACTCCCTAATTGTTCACCAGATTTCAAAATAATGTATACAAATACAGTGGACAACTAATGTTAAATTGTACTATTTCTGAAAAGCTATTGGAACATAGAATCGGTGGCATAAGCAATATTCAAAACGGGACTCAAGTCAACTGTATAACAGACAGCTGTATAACTACGTTTTCTGCAAGTCAGTATCACTAGAAACCACCTTGAGTAATCATTGACTCCTTTTTTCCCCTTTTGTGTGACCACAGTTAGTATATATACAATGAAAAGATGGGGGATCACGTATAGTGGTTTTCATCAATATTTATTTTATTTTATTTTATTTTACATTTGCTTACCGGGATGGTCTGACTGGGACAGTGCCCGTTTTCAGCGGAGGCCCGGGGAGAAAAGCTCCAGTCTAAGCTTACATACAAATTATCACAATAAGTATTAGAAATTGTAAACAAAACTGACCAAAAAAAAGAGTGTTAACACATTTACAGGATAAAAATGTAAAACCAAAATATATACATAGTATCAATTAGAACAAGACTTTAAACACTTGAATATAGACAAATATATGGTTGAAGTTATATATGTGGAGGAACATAACATTAGTTAGGAAATTAAGCAGGGGGAATCACTTAGGCAGAGCAGTGCATAGTTAGTAATACTTCTGTGATGAGAGATGCAGCTAGGAATACAACTACTTATAGTAGTGTTGTTAGAGGGGATATGTTAACAGAGTTAGTACATACAACCAAATTGTATAAGTAATGCTAAGTTAATAATTAATCTGGAGTGTTACATGTGCAAATCCAGGATTCAAATAAGTATCTTCTTAGAAATATTTTGAAATTATCAAGATTGCTTATGGATCTAATACTATGTGGAGGGGTATTCCAATTTTTAGCAACAAAGTTAGAGTAAAGAGAGTTGCCTGCTGTATTGGATATTTTGGTTACTTGGAGTAAGTCTTTGGTAGATGATCGAAGAGTATGAATGTTAGAGAAGGATGTAGAAGATTTTTAGGGAAGATACATTGTCAGGATTGTGCATTATTTTGTGAGCCATTATTAACTGGTTATAGCTCATAATATGAGGCAGTTCCAACCAAGAAAGATTGTTTAGGCATTGACAGTAATGAGTTGAATGTGTGGAATCTGTTGCAAATTTGACAATCTTATTATAACATGATTCTAATTTACTTAATTCTGACTTTTTGCGGTTGGTAAGTATGGGGGATGCATATAAGAGTGAGGAGAGAAGGTGGGTTCTAGCTAGAGCTATTCTTGCAGTGTCTGTTAAGATTTTTTTGTTTCTATATATTGTTCCCATTTTCTTGTGAACCTTTTTGATTGTGTTAGAAATGTGTATGTCAAATTTTAGTCTGTTGTCAATTATGATGCCTAATAGTTTTGTTTGGGAATCTGGGAAAATCCTAGTATTACTGGCAGTGACATAAATGTTAGCTGGAAGGTTATTAGGTTTAGATGGATGAAAGATCATACGTTTAGTTTTATTAGGGTTGAGAATGAGTTGTGAGTTTGCTAGCCACATTTTAATATCAGAGAAAGCTTTTTGTGTGACTGTAAGAAGTTGAGTTATTGTTAATGCTGCATATATGAGGGTTGAATTATCTGCTTATTGTATGATAGATGCTTGAGAGGAGGCAGTATTAAGATCATTCATGAATATGCTGAAGAGGAGGAGCCCTAGGACTGAACCCTGAGGGACTCAAGTGTAACAGGAAGGAGTGGGGATAGATCTTGTTTCCATTTCGCAGCTTGCTGGCAGCTAGACAGATAACTTGGAAACCAGTTAACAGCATCAGGGTTGATATGAAGATTTTTCAGAGCGGACACTATCTTAGGATGGAAAACTGTATTGAATGCTTTAGACATGTCCAAAAAGACTGAAGACACTATTTTGCCATCATCTTTGAATTAGTATTAGTGAAACTTAGAAGAGCTGTAGTAGTGCTATGATGTGGTCGGAATCCATACTGTGATGATGAGAGGAGATTATTGTTTAGAAGGTATTTAAGAAGTTGAAAGTGGATACATCTTTCCAGAATTTTAGAAAGTGGTGAAAGTATAGCAATGGGCTGGTAGTTTGTTTGTTCTGTTGAATTACTTCTTTGTGTAATGGTGTAATATATGCAATTTTCCAAATAGCTGGGACATACTGTTCTGTTATAGAGGGGTTTACAAGTACTGACACAGGGAAGGCAATAACAACTGGTGTTAATTTTAGATATTCTGCTGGTAAGTTATCTGTTGCCAGTGAAGTGGGTTTCAACTTCTTTAATAGTTTTGCAATAGTTTGTTTTGGGACTGTCTGAAATGAGAATGCATCTACAACGTTGCTTGGATTGTTGCATGTTGGTATTGTGGGAGACTTACTATTCTTAGTGCTAAAACACTTTCAGTGAAGAATATGTTGAATTGTTCAGCAATATTGTTTGTGTAATCAGGTAAGTTGGAGGTGGGTTGTGGTTTTGCCAGGATGAAGTATGTTATTGATTGATTGTCTTTTATGGATTCATTCTGTATTTCCATTGTAAATTAGAATAGTAGTGTTGTTTGTCTTGTTTAATTTGGTATTTGGCACTGTTTCTAAGTTGCTGGTAAATTAAACGGTTTTTGAGGGATTTATTTTTAGCCCAAGTTTGCCATGCATTGTCCCTTTGTTTTAGGAAGGTATGAGTCTCATGGGTTACCCATGGTGTGTAGTTGGCTTTGACACAAACTGTTCTTGGAGGTGCAAGTCTGTTTAGAATAGTAAGGAAGGTGTCATTGAAGTGCTGCACAGCAGCATCAAAGGGCAGTTGCTTAAGAGGAGTTCAGTCTATGTTTTCAAGAAATTTTGCAGAATCTGTAAGTTAAAATTTTTCTTATTATGAATTTGGCAGAAGTTGATTAGTTTAGTAGAGTTACTGTGATTTCTCAGTAAGTAGGTTCCAAAGTGGTTACTTAAGTGATCTGGGAGACACCCTGCTATTTGGTAATACTGGGGTTTATTAGTTTAGAACCAGTCCAAAATAAATTATCTGTTTTCTTGTCAATTCTAGTTGGGTGAGAAGTCATTTGAGTGAAACCATGGAGGTCTAGGTAGTTATGAGGACTGTCAGAGTTACATGTCATCCAGCCTGTGTTAAGGTCTCCTGCAATAATGGTTTCCTGTGATACGGCTTTTGTGATATTTTGGAGAATGATTTTGATTGTACTGGAATTGTTTCCTGGAGGGATGTAGACGGCTATTATATATATATATATATATATATATATATATATATATATATATATATATGTTTGTTCTGGTTTAGTTGTAATCTGGTTATGAGTAGCTCTGCATTATTAATGTTAGTAATACTTATGTTTACAACTTGTAAGTTGAGTGTGTTCTTAAAGAGAATTGCTACTCCTTTCTTTTCTATTCTATCAGCTCTTAGAATATTGCAAGCAGGTAGGGTTATTTCTATGTATGGTATATGTGGTTTCAACCAGGTTTCAGTAAGGGTGGTAATGTCTGGGTTCCAAAGGTAGAGAGCCACATGGAGTTCATATATTTTATTCAGCACACTTCTAAGATTTAGGTTTAGTAGTAGTATTTCAGAACTTTTTATATGGATTCATAGTTATGACACTTTCTGAAATTACCATCAGTGAATTGACATGAATACACTAAAATTACTCAGCTGTTTTAGATACATTCATATCAGGCACCCAGGATTTATTTGGCATCTGTTGACAAGAATCAATAATGAATAATCTGGTATGGTGGGCAGTCAGGAATGATAACAGATCTTTTTAATTTTACCAGTAAGTATTCACTTGAGAACAAATGGTAAAAGAAATGCCTCTACCCTACTTAAATTAGAACAATTTTATTATTGTCTGATGTCATTTGGAGACTGAATTAAGATTCTACATCAAGAGAAGACTTTACACAATATAGTTAGAATACTGTTTCAGGAAGGTCTAGATCAAACAGCTTGCTACAGTTGTAACAAATAGCTGGAACAGTTTATGCTACTGTGCTCACAAAATGCTAGAGTGCTTCAGTTTGACAGCAAATACAGTTTGCCAGTGTTGCACTTAAGACTGATCAGAAACTGCTGATCACTTACTCAAACATTTTGCACCCAGGGTGGCTTTCCCTTTTGCCCCACCAGAGCTACGTTTCTGCCACTGCAGTTTTCTCCTGGTGGTAGCTGTAGTACGGAAAGTGGTCTCAATGGGGAAGCCTCATGCTGCTGTGGCAGACCAGGAGAGTGGCTAATGCTAATTACTCATGTGATTTCCCCTAGAAATGTCCACAGCTCCAGAGTGAATTTGAATCACATTGTCAAATTATTATTCTTATCTGGGAAGAAAAATTGAATACTGTCTTTTCACGGCATTCACCCATTCAGTCCTATGGGAGTAATAGCAGCTCATACTGTGACTATAGGCAAACATAGCAGAGCTGTGTGTGTTTGTGTGTGTGTGTGTGTGTGTGTGTGTGTATGCCTATAGGAGTATGAATGTGGCTGAATAGATGTGTGCCTATGCCTAGATGGTCACACTATGGGAGGTGGGTAGGGGATGTCAGAACTGCATGTGTGTGTGTGTGTGTGTGTGTGTGTGTGTGTGTGTGTGTGTGTGTTTGTTTTAGCATATGTGCAGGCATGTTAGTGAGCATTTCCATGAGCGTGAATGACTGTGCAGAGACTTGTATTTTGTTGTGTGGATATCTGTGCATGCGTGTGTAAGTGTGTGTGTGCATGTGTGTGCATATGTCCATTTGTGTGTGCATTTATGTGTGCATGTATGTGCATGCATGTGTGTATTTGTGCACGTGTGCATGCTCATGCATGTGTGCATGTGTGTGAGCTCATGTGGATGTGTGCGAGTGTGTGTGTGTGTGTGTGTGTGTGTGTGTGTGTGTGTGTGTGTGTGTGTGTGTGTGTGTGTGCATGTGTGCATATAGGAGCATGAATGTGGCTGAATGGATGTGCGCCTATGTCTGGGTGGTCTCACTATGGGAAGTGGGTTGGGGATGTCAGCACTGTGTGTGTTTTAGCATGTGTGCAGATATGTGAGTGGGTGTTTCCATGAGTGCGACTTGTATGTTGCTATGTGGATATATGTGCATGTGTGTGTGTGTGTATGTGTTTGCATGTGTTTGCATATGCCCATTTGTGTGTGTGTGTGTGTGTGTGTGTGTGTGTGTGTGTGTGTGTGTGTGTGTGTGTGTGTGTGTGTGTGTGAATGTGTGTTCATGTGTGCATTTATGTGTGCATGTGTGTGCATGCATGTGTATTTGTGTGCATGTGTTTGAGCATGTGTGCATGTGCACACGTGTGTGTGTGTGTGTGTGTGTGTGTGTGTATGTGTGTGTGTGCGTGTGTGTGTGTGTGTGTGGACTCATTTGCAACTCCATGTGTATGTGTGTGAATGCGTGTATGTGTGTGTGTATGTTTGTGTGTGCGTGGCAGCATGTGTATGTTTGAGCATCTGTATGAGCATGTGTGAATGTGTGTGCATGTGTGCATTTGTGTGTGTGTGTGTGTGTGTGTGTGTGTGTGTGTGTGTGTGTGTGTGTGTGTGTGTGTGTGTGTGTGTGCGCGCGTGTGTAAGTGTGTGCGTGTGTGTGGACTCATGCTCGTCTCCATGTGCATGTGTGTGAATGTGTGTATATGTGTGTGTTTGAGTGTGCATGCATGTGTATGTCTGAGCATCTGTGTGAGCATGTGTAAATGTGTGTGCATGTGTGCATTTGTGTGTATATGTTGGACAGGTGCCTATGCTACCACAATGCATTGGTTGGTAGAGAGAATACTAACTCAGTCAGGTGTGTCAGCACAGTGTTTAATTCAGAGGCACAGTAATGAGCCGCTAACAAGGTGTTACTCTTTGTGTTTGCCATGCCTGTGACATGGGTATCCTCTCCATCACACTAGTTACACAACATGACCTGGTTGATTGGTGGACCTGGAAAAAATGTTTCTGAATCTTCTGATAGATACTATAATGGTTTTCCCTTCTAATACAACACCTGATGGTTAGAATACAAAGAGCACTCACTGCAAAGGATATACCACAAATAGAAACCTCTTTCACTAAATAAATAGGGTTTACTTGGTGCCTTCTGCAGACAAGAATTCTGTCTACAATAACATATAATGCATGCTCTACATTGCTGTCAGAAACATTCTTTGCTGAATCCCACTATCCACATGTTCTAGTTCAGCAATAAATCTGACATTATGAAAAACATTACATGACTTAACTGACCAAGCAATCCCTCCTGTACAATACTTTTAAAGAACAAGGTGACTAAAAGACAAAACAAATGAGGTACTCTGAAATGTTATGAGCCAAGCCAATTAAAAACAAAGATGGAGGAATACAGAGAAAATCAAGATCAAAGGAGCCTCTGGTCAACTGTTTCATAGGTTCATAGGTGTTTACTAGGCTAAGTACCACAAGATCCTTTTTAAGACTAGCAATGCATCCCAAATCTCTAACAAGTTCTGATACCCTTGATAAGTGTAAGCATGGGCCTGGGAGATGAACCATTTATAGGTTACCTGTGTCCATTAGAGACATAGATGCCAAACCAGGCATGAATTTCCAGTTTCCCATCCAATTGTCGAAGTTGCACTTGAATTGGACTAGGGAGGAGCTCTGCTTCACATGGATTGGGAGCCTCTTCCATAAATGGGGTAGTCTCTAGGATACACACCTATCTCTCCAGCAGGTCCTATTTATATCACAGACAAGGTTTAAGTCTTTAGAATAGGTAATTCTGGTACTGTTTGTTTTTTGGATATGCAGGAGGTCCATCAGAGTGGGGTCTAATAATGCCTTGTATACCAGGCATAGATCTCCCTTCAAAAGCCTGTAGGAGACAGAGAATACAGGAATAGGGCCTTGAGGTGGACTGCATAGGACATATTACTTACGCTCTGTATTCTTTTAGTGAGGAATCTCTGTGGATGTTCCAGTTGTTGGATATGCCTGGTTATGTACATACCAAGGGGGGCACTGTACTCAATGATAGGTCTGATGAATGCTGAATGCAGTGGAACAATGACTTCCTTGAACTTAGATGCCATACCCTTGTTTATAAGTTGCACAACATAGAATGATTTCCTCACCACTGTAGACACATGATGATCAAATGCTAGATTACTAGCTATGTGTGTCCCTAAGTCCATGACTACTGGGTCAGCTCTAAGGGGTGTGTTGTCAGTATGATAGTTACCAAGGATGGATGACTTCCATCAAAGGATAATATTATGCATTTCTTGGTATTTAGTTTTAGTCCATGGCTCTGACACCAGTTGTTTGTTTGTGTCAGCCCCTCCTGTAGAGCATTGACATTTTCTTACCTTTACCTACAAATGTCAGTGCCTGCAGGCTACCTTATACCCAGCTAAACAACTATGATATGTTTGTTTTCTCAATGCAGACACAGTGGTGAAAACTGCTGTATTGTGATGCAGTATATTAGATACCAATTCTGATACTAAAGCATTTCACAAGATATTATTGATTGTTTGCGAGCTCATACAAGTTGAATATATGGATACAAAAGCATTTTATATATATATATATATATATATATATATAGTGATTGATTGAAGCTTTTTCTTTCAGTATGAACTGCTTAGATGAAGCTGTATGACTTGCGACTTTAATACAAAACTGTATACGTGCATCCAACTTCTGAAAACTAAAACACAACTGAGCAAACCACAGGAGCTGTAACCTAGATTGCTAAGCATCCTAAAAATCTGTGATGAGAAAGCAAAGCCCAAAGATTTCAGCCTGTGTGCAAAAACTACAGCATCTTTACTTACACTGTCACAGTGCTGACAGTTACACATTGATGTCCTGGTCCTGACACTGTCTTCAGTGCATCAGCAACCAGTCACAGTAAGCTGAGTTACAGACCAAACACCCTGAGATGGCAGAGAAAGAACATATCCAGAGTCTGTCTGCACACAGAACGTAATGTTAGAAAATAATGCCCACAGAAATACAATGGGTGATTAACACTGAGCAGATGCCTGCAATAACATATAATGCATGTTCTGCATTGCATGTCAGAAAACAGAATTCAGTTTAGTTAATGTGACAAAATTGAGACATTTAATGTCCATAACTCTCAACTGTCCAGATTTTTGCAGAATGTCCAAATTTTTGCCTCTTATTTTTGGTCAGATTCTGATGAAATGTGTGGTTTTTCTGGCAAATCACTGAAGATTAATGTTAGTAAATAATGACATACATTTGAGTTTCAGACTTTGCACCCTTCAGAAAAAGTAGGTTAACACAATTTTCTAAGTTTATAAGAGCAATATTTAAAATCTGTACCTATTTTTGGGCCTTTGTCCCCCATTATTTTAGGCTTTGTCCAGATTTCTTGTGCTAAGAGGTTGAGAGGTATGCTAATGTCCCATATCCAGGGGATGGGACAGAAAGGCTTATATCAGGACTGTTCCACACAAATTAGGATGGGTGGCAATCCAAGGCAGGAATTTCCTGATGAGGAGGGAATGAGAAATAGAGTTAAATATCATTTGCATAACATTACAACTGCAACCTGCATCTCCTGGTAATCACTCCATGTGGCAATACATTGACGGAAAAAACATTGGTAAAAAACAGAACATGCAAGTATTTCATTTTCAGCAGGTGCGTAATGACAAAAATCAGAGTTCAAAAAGTACATTTTTTTATCTTCCTCCAGAAATTACACCAAGTTATGTGGCATAAAGGAATAAAGCCCTGACTTTGACCGAGATAGTCGATGCTGGAGTGGCTGCTTCTGAGGTGAAAGAGCCAGGGTTGTGAGTGGCAGTGAGACACACGTGAAAGCTCTTTCATTCTAGATGGTGAGAGTGGTGGTTTCCAATTACCCTTGGTCCCTGCAAGAGGAGGCTTGTCATTCACCATTAACTGTGATGATGTCAGCTTGATATCCCAAGCCAGTGATGGTAGCTCTCAGGAGGTGTGATCATGGGAGTATGCACACATTAAGGAGAGCACCGGATAACCCATGGTGATGTGGTGTTGACATCATAACCTGAGGTCAGATTAGAGCTTAATATGAAAATTGCAAACCACTGACAGCAAATTAATTACAGCAGCCAAAAAGAACAGTCCTCTTAGAAATATATAAGATAAACAAAATAGGGTACATCAGCCCACCAGATATTTTAATAAGACGTAAATGCACAAAGCTTTCAAGACAAGCTCTTTGTCAATGAATAAAACATAGAATGCAGCAACCATTTAAGTAGTATAATCACTTAACCAATGAATGAGTCATTCAATTTAATAAATACATGAATAAATTACTTTTAAAACCATGAAAAATAAATGCATATAAATAAATAAATAAAATATAGTCCCTAGCAAAATATAAAACCAGTATAATATATAAACAAATACAAAATATGTTGAAAAATATTATGTCTTAATCTAAGAATATGTTTGATATTTGATATAGAAATTAAATCTGAGTATAAATCAGCTCTAATTAATCGATTTCTATTCAGCCAGTTCAACCAATAAGTCAAGATTATTACCTCTCATGTCTATAGTAACCTTCAGAATAACTCTGAATTTAAAGTTATGATCAGACACCTTGTCTTCTATATGTTTAAACCATGCATTGATGGTTATTTTCCTGCTGATATCTGATTGATGTTCACATATTCTTTCTTGTAATTTTCTAGTACTTTTTCCAACATCAAAACATTTACATATCATGCAAGTAGGAAGATATACAATATTTCTGTAGTCATATTGTAAAACATCTAAAAAAGATGTTTTGACTAATAACTGGCTGTATAAAAGTTATATCTTGACATATAGTATTACAAATATGACAGTTACAGCACGGCAAATCTTCCTTTGTGTTTAAGGACTGTCCTACAGATTGATGTACAGCATAAACATTGTTCTAAATGTGTCTATTTTATGTACAAATTTAGGATCACTATCAAATAGTTCTTTAAACTCTGATCTAAGTATTGACCGATGATTATATTTATGTGCTTGTTTCATGCGTCTATTAGATTTCATAGCATATGTAATTGATTCATTAGATAACTGTCATGAACTATTTTCAGTATGAGATTCAGAAAAATCAGGTTGTGCAATATTTGTTTTATTTCATACTTATTCCTAATTAACTTGCAGCATTTCTAAACTATAACGTCTATGTTTTAACTGACCTGTCTTTGATTGGCATTCCAAAAATTCATCATCTCTATTATGTAACCTACCTGCTTGTAAAAACTGATATCTTACTATATTATTATAGGGCCTCATGGATGCATACACATAGCATGGAGGTACTTGTTAGGCTATACTTCTTTAAAGTGAATGCCTGTATTCATTCCAGTATTAACTATAGGAATCTCTACATGTAAAAAAGAAATTTAAGTAGTAGTATAATTTAAAGGCCAATTCTGTAGGTATGTCACAAAGTCAAGTAACATTTCTACAGTACCTGTCTAAAGTAAGCAAATGTCCATAAAGCATGTGTAATAAGTAATAAATTATATATACATGTTTTGACCAAAATATGAGTATCTTTCCAAATAGGCAGTGATAAATTGGCACAAGTATTAGTGACAGGAGTACCCATCGCCACTTCCACTTTTGTTGGAAAATTTCATTAAAAAGAAATAAATCATTACTAAGTACACTATCCAAAAGTATATAAACAGTTTCAATAAATCTTGTTGACAGTCTGCTTAATTTATAAATATGTTCCACATGTTATTTCTCTTAATAAGAAAAAGAATAACAACACTCAATTTCACTCATCTGCAATCTTAGGTAATCTTAGCCAGGAGTAGTGGCTTGCAATTCTGAGGAATTGAGGCCAAATAAAACAAGGCCCAACATTCAGACCCATTGTACGCCACTTGTAACATTTTTGGCTTTTAGAAATCCTACCTGTGACTTTAACCACATGGATTTTGTCAGACAGTTATATCCACCATACAACATATGGATTTATATTCAGATTTACATGTCTGTCAATAAATACTGCATGGTGATTAGTGTCAAAGAAAAAAGAAGACATGTTGGAGGGATAGATATGTCTCAAAGATTACTTTTACTTTGGAATATGCTTCTCATTCATGTGAAACAGGCTCATCCCTAACCACATTCAGACATAACTTGGACCAATGGATGCGAAATCACAAACATACCCCTGGTTTGGCACCTATTTCCCTAATGAAGAGGGACAGCTTGTGAACTCTTGCTGTGTACAAACCTATACCATAAACATAACATTCCTTGGGATATTGACATTCAGCAATATTTTGGTAAATTTGGGGTAAGCTTGGCTAGGCTTAAAGTGGCTCTTGGGCTGATAGTCTAGTAATCACCTATGAACCTATAAAATACTTCATCAGCTCTAGATATGCTGCATATACTGCATAACCATTATCAACTGCTTGTTTGACTTTTGAAATAAATGAATAAGGTTAAAGAGGTAAGGTCTGATGATGACAAAGCCAAACTGATGGGGGTGCAAAGTTAATAAATGTTCAATGTCCAAATTAATGAGGTCTGAGATAATGTGCTCCATAACTGTAAATATGAGGATAATAAGACTAATGGGCCTACAGTTACCAGAGTCGGTGGTTGGGTCACCCTTTTGTAATGGTAATACAATGTCTATTTTTCAGGTTTCAAGAATGTAATTAGTGGAGAGGCATAGATTAAACAGGTTAAGCAGGAGTTCAGACAGTCCATATTCAATACTGATAATCAAGCAACCTGCTATGTTATCAGCATTTACTTTCAGGTGCTCAACTAACATGAATGTCAACATTCTGAAGGCAAACCACTATACGTCAAAAATGGAAACACTGACTTCCTAGTATGCATGCGCTGAGGTTGCTTCTCGGTGCATGCAAATATTACTTAAAAAAAAAAAAAAAAAACATAAACAACATCCTCTCCATGTGGGAGACTGTGTCCCTGACAACCCCAGCTGATATTCTAACTCCGAGATCACACACCTGTCGACTATCTGTATTGTCGACCAAATGCTGTCGATTAAACAGATGTGGACCAAACTCCCTGTCATCCAAACCAATGGAACCCATTATCAGGGTCATTGGTTGAGGTTTTCCTAGCTTTTGAGAGAGAGAGATGGAAGGACTCTTTCCATAGCAATTATGGGGTATGGTTGAGAGAGTGGAATCTGTGATATACTTTTTGCATCTATTCTGATAGTGGTATGCTTACCATAGTGGTAACTGTTGTGCTTTCTTTGGTGGGATTATTTATTTCCTAGCTGAAATTGTCAAGACAGAGGTTTTGTTGGAATGCTGAAGCTTACTTTGCCCTCCTGCATGATGTCATGTTAAATAAACAGTGCTTAAAGTAGAACAGAAATATTGGAATGTGGCTTTTTCAAGGGCTTGCTGTTATTTTTGTTGGACTTCAACTGCAACAGTATAAAAATAAATATTAATTCACATTGACTTTTTACCCTAATCAGTATTGCATTGGGTGTTTTACTATTTTACAGGACATTACTTTTCAAGGAGTTGCCATGAAGTTTGTGTAATGGTGAAATAGGTTGCATCTGTGTGTTGTACTGCTGATAGCCTCATGCTTGTTGTAGTTCATTTTAAAAATCACATTAACTGCGTGCTTTGTTTCTGTGTTAATAGTTACCCATTTATGTTTTGTTTCAGACATCTAAGCCAAGATATGATGTTATTTGTGCTGTGCATACCTCTCAGTGGTTCAAAATATTGTAGAATGTCCCTGACCAGGTTTTCATACAGACATGGGCAACTTTAATACAGTACCACTGCATACTACATACATGACTCTCATGTGCTCATCACAGTCTATCTCCATAATCTACTCCCAACACTGTCATCAGTCCACCCTCTCTCTGTTACTCTCCAAATTGTTTCAGGAATAAGCTTTTGCTCCCCCTCATAAACTGTACTACATATCTGTCCTACAATTTTGCACTACTTCTTTTTCAGAAATTAAAAAAAAAGACATTTGACAGTACATACTGAAAAATTTAAATAATGCGCCCACCAAATTTCACTCCTATGTGCAAGCATGCACGTGTGTGTTTATTTTTGTGTACATGCGCACGTGTGCATGTGCATGTGTAACAGTGTGTGAGGATCAATACAGTGCTCATTCCTAATTTCATATTCATAGCTAATGTTCAAACAGACCCATACCATTCACTAACTTACTTCTCTACATACCAAACCAAAACACTTTACCCATGCACTTACTGCCACTCAAAACGTTAAAAAAGCAACAGTGCACCACTGTGAACCAACAGTGATGACAGTAAGTACAAACACAAAATGAAACCAATGTGTCACCAGTTTAAAAGGGAATATACACAATCAGCAGCAAAAGGAATTCATTATATATTTGCAGAATCCATACTATTGTGATTTCCCAAAAGCCTTCTTGCTGAACTCATATAAGGGTCATCTTTGTTAGGATTTAGAACACCTATATCAGAAGTTAAACGGCTTGGACATAACTGCTATCAGTAGAAACAACATCCAAGCCCTCAAAATCATTGTCACACACTGAAGTGACAACTTTAGTGGGATTCCTTACATGACATCAAAGGTCAAAGGGAATTCCACAGAGGATTACACAGAGGCAGAGTATCACACGATGAAAAACAACAGAAAAAAAGGGAAAAAATGATTGCAAGCCAGGAAATGATTATGGCAAAACCACACAACAAGTTATTACAACAATAAAACAACTGTAAAGTAAGAATAGAGACAACTTACTTTGCACTGAATTTTTCTGTAGGATGTTAACTATTTCCTTTGGGTCACAGTGGTCATGAACATTGCTGGGTATTAGCTCTTGACTTCCTGACATTGTCAAAGAAAGATTTTTTTTTTGCTTATTTTTGGTTTCGTTGACTGTTTTAAGTTCATATTCATATTTGAGCTTTCTAATAGTACCCAATAGTTCTTTGCTAACTTGCTTAAGTGCTCTATTACAGTGGGTTGAATGCAAACTTTTATAATAATTAAGTCATTTATTTCTCTACTCATGTATGTATGTTTGTTTTTTTATTTACTGTGGCAGAACACTGACCAAACATAACTAATTAGAGGCATAATAGTTTATTAATATGGATTTTCCACTATAGCAGTTAGCTTTTAAACGTTCTCATTTTATTTGGTGTGGATAGGGACTGCCTCATCAATTCAACTGATAAGTGGGAGTAGAGATCAAAGGCATAGGCTACGGTTTTAGAAATGGGGTCTGTTGGAGGAGGAGGATTACAGTGTTATTTATGTAAAGCATTAAGTAACTGAACAAGGTTTGTTTTTCAGTAGTTCCTGATGAGGGTGATGTCTGCATGCCTATCAACAGAGTTGGCTATTTCTAAACCATTTGTGTGAAAAGATGCAGCCTCAGTTGGCCTTGAGGGCTTGAGCCTATATGCTTGTGACTCTTAAAGGTATGTACGTGCATTAGCTATTGAGGTACATTGTGGGGATTGAAGGTCGGTGTGTTGCTGTGTGAACCTATGGCTGAGATTTTGTAACCCTTAGTTTGGGTAGATTAGTCGGTGTTCTCTGAACTTCCTTAGTGGGTGTTGCAGAGGTGTTTTGAATTGTAAGTGTATGTGTGTGTATTGTACTTATACCAAATGTAGTTTAAGGTGAGAAGGTACCCTCCATTTTCAATAAATATTTACACCTCACACATAGTGAGTCACGGTAACATAGCAATAAAGGGTTTTTAGTAAGCAATGCATGAGGCAGTTCCTATACTGCTTGCAAATACCCAGTGCTAGAAGCATGACTACAGAAGGGCAAGAACTGACTGAAGTGTCATCCTAACCAGAGCAGTCAAAGAGGTATGAGAAAACAGGGTAGCTTAGTAATGAAGTGGACTGAAAATTATAATGATATGGGATGTGACTAAAGGTGCTCAAATGTAAGATGTGACTACTGTAGGCTCTGGACATAAATTATAGTTGCAGCATTCACAAGAGCAAAAATTCACAAGTTCTTAGAACTTTAAAAGTGACAGTAATATGTCAGAACAGTAAAGTAATCAATTATGAGTGGCAGTCAAGGAGACGGTTTTCCAGCAAGTGTGGTTATGCAGCTCTGTGGTCATTTCCACAGAGCTCAGCAATGCTTTTGAAGTGTTTCATCTGTATCCAGAGCCATCTGGGATGAGATGAGAATATTGTCTTAAATTACTGCATTTGTATTTACTTTATGCAGTGATGGCTACTGTTTTTGAGCAGTTTTGAAAGCAATTATTGGATTTTGTGGCAAAAAATCACTTCTCTGTTTGTTGACCTTTCCAGTTCTATTTGCTTCCAAATCGTCTTTGCAGAAGGGCAACTTAGCCAGGAACTTAGTTGTTTGGTAGTCATTGCTGTTCAGTCTGCACTTGAGTGCTCCTGCTACTGTGCTTTTATATTAGCAAATTCCAGGATCATCCACCATGTGGCAGAAGATGCTTATCTGGTCTGTCTGACTTGGGAAGCATTCCAAGGAGCTCAAAGTATAGTCATTTATTGGCCAGAGTGAATAGGGGTTTTCAAGCAGTTTTTGTCTGCTATGAATGAGGTGCATCTCCACAGTGTTGCTCAATGTGCAGAGGTGGTTAGCAGCATCCTGTACAGTAGTGAATGCCTAGACAGTAAAATTGCACTATAAAATTAAGATTAGGTCTGAAGCCTATCACATGGCATGGCATTATGTATTGAATAGTACTATCATATTCTAGCACTAATATCTTGCCCTTAACTCCAGAAACTACCCTAAAATCCAGTCTTTAATCCATAACAACCCGCCATATTGCAGGACCTGGCAAGATGAATATGCAATTTCCCAATGTCTCTGTGGCCAACTTGGTAGATTTGGGCACCATGAAGCAATGTATCAATTGTCTTATGTTCTCAACTACTTAATAATTAAAGAGAATAACACAGTATGCAAGAGATGTAAATACACAACTTCCTTGGAGGGAAAAATCTCACATACAAATGAGGTTGTCAAGAACACACACAGAAGACCCCTTACACATACTGCTCATCACACACACAGATTGTCTTATGCTGAAGCACTTAAAAGAAACCTTCCCAAATCTTAAAGACCCCAAAGACACCTAACAGCAACACAGCTGTTCAACAATCACTGAAAGCACACCCAAAGCAGCAACAAACATGTCACATAAGCTTACACCCAATGGTTTTCTAACATCAAAGCCCATTATAGAAAAACACTCTTTACTTAATACTGTTGTCATTGGGGACTCCATTGTGTGATACACAGATGCGCCACTTACCAAGTTAGACAAGGAAAAGATAACGGTTAGTTGCCTAGCTGGATCCAGGATCCACAATATCACACACGCACTCAAGTCACTGCACCCCAGGTACCAATATGATTCTGTGATAGTCCACTTGGGTGTAAATGACTTGAGAAGTACCTCAATGGACTATATAAAAAAGACATTATGGATGTCTCTGAGTATTTGTCATAGACAGATATGTGCCTTGCACTGAGTAGCATTCTAACTTCTCCAAGAATGATGCCACAATATAAACAGAAAATGACTGATTTTAATAATTGGCTTTATTACTGGTTTCACTCCAGGTGGATCCAATATCTGTCAGCATGGGAGGACATGGTCAGCAGACCACATTGTTTTGCCAAGAATGGGTTGCATCTGTCCCCTCAGGCTTCCAGATATTGGCAAAAAATATTATCTACCCCCTTAGAGGCTTTTTTTAGACAATGCCCAAATGCGAAAACTCCCAACATAGTGAATATGAGTCAAAGTGACCTTAATGTGCTACTGCTCAATAATAGGAGCCTAAACAAAAAAAAACTCCACACCCTTCATGCCCTCCTCAGTCTGGAGAATGTTGATATCTGTACTGTGACTGGGGCTAAAGGTGGAGGTGTCTTGATATATGGTATCAACAAACATTCCTCTAGGTTGGATAAGCAGGATGATAACAGGAGCTCATCCATGTGCAAGTCACCGTAGATAAGGTCCTTCACTATATCCTAGCTAGCTACAGGTCACCATCTATGTCCCCAGAGTCTCACGACTGTTACCTAAATCTATGAGAGGCATTTGCCATCCAAAAAAAATTCTGTATTCATGGGTGACTTTAACTACTCCTCTATAGAATGGGAAACTTGCACTTCCTCAAACTTACAGGCACAGTGCATCTTGGACTTTATAAACACAAACACCCCAGAAAAGATAGTACACTCTCCAACTACAGGATCAAACACACTGGATCTGGTGCTGATCAACACAGAAGAGCTTTGCACTCCCCTTGTGTCGCATCTTCAGTAGTGAGGTTGGAACATGAGACAAGGCTGTTTACTTTGAAGTAAAAATCAACTCAGAAAATACAGTTAAACCAGTAACAGTTAGGGACTATTTTAAGGCAAACTAAATCCAATTAAGTGACAGTCTGCCAAAATTCAAGGCTCCCCAAACCCTGATATTATGGCTATCTGTGCATAAGTATTCACAGAGTCCCTATACAAACATGTTAATGGTTGCATGGAGGCTGTTGTTCCTACAGAAAATAAACCAAAAACTAACACTAAAAACTACCCCCACTGGTGGAATTCACACCTAAACAGGGTGTATAATAAAAGAAAAAAATTTTATGCCCAAATTCAGGAAGACCAACCCCCTTAAAGACAAGTAATCCTTTATACAACTAAACAAGAAACTAAGAGGTCTGAATAAGCCCAACAAGGCCAACTTTGAGGTCAGGATAGCCTCTCAGGCTAAGGACAATCACAAGGCCTTCTTCAGCTACTTCAGGAACCTTAAAGACAACATGCAACAGTGTGCTGAACTGGTGGTAAATGGTTCTACCTTCACCGATCGGGGTGACATAGCAAATCTACTGGCGGATAAATTCTTCTCAGACTTCACCCCTCCCCCATTCCCCCCAGCTCCTCCAGATGAAATCACCTTTACCATAGTTTTCCCAGTTATTATGAGGGACCAGGTGCTGGCAGCAGTTGCTGACACCAAGAACACCACCTCTTTGGGTCTCAACAACATCTTTGGCTGCCTCCTGAACAGTCTGAAACATGACCTATCAGTACCACTTGAAGCATTCTTCAACTATAGCCTCAAAACAGGCTACATACCAAGTGAATGGAGGACTGCAACAGCCATTCGTCTCTACAAGGGCTGACTGTCAAGCAAACCAAGGAACTACAGACCCAACAGACTGACATATCTAATATGCAAACAGCCATGGAATGAATCATCATGAAAATGATAAACAAGGACATTGGAAACCTTCATACACCTGATCCATCCCAATCTGGCTTTGTTAAAGGAAGGTTATGCCTATTCAATCTGGTGGACTTCTTTGAAAGGATTACTAAGGCAATGGACAAGGGTTACACAGTGCACACTGCATATCTTGACTTGGCCAAGGCATTTGATAAAATACCCCACTCAGGCATTTTCAACAAGATCTTTGATCTAGATATAAATTCCTACATAACCTGCTGGATTGCCAGCTGGCACAGGACCCAAGAAATCAGGATTGGTGAGGCTCCTCCACTAAGAGACACGTCACCAGCAGAGTACCCTAGGGCTCTGTGTCGGACCTGTTCCTGTTTGGTATCTACTTCAAAGAAGTTAAAGGTAACATTCAAGGACTCTGGTTCACCAATTTTGCAACTGTTTGCAAACTGGGAGCTATTATGGATTTCCTCAGATACCAAAATCTTGCAAGAGGGTTTAACTCAGAGAGATGATTGATGCCAAAACCATGGCCTAAAACTCAATGCCAAAAATGCATTATATTGCACTTTGGGAAACTGTCTTGCCAAATTAATTACTCCATTGATAATACACTGTTAAGAGTCGACCCAGAGGGTAGGGATCTAGGATCATATGTAGACAGCAATCTGGCCTCCGACTAATACATAGCTAAATGGTAAGAAACTCATTCTATGAAGCCCAATTCATGCAAAAGCATATGGAATCCAGGTCCAAGAATGTTATAGTTCCACTCTACTTGACCCTTATTAGACCTATCATTGAATACAATGTCCCCTTTGGCATATACCTAATGAGACACTTAATAGTTGGAACACCCACAAAGATTTCTCATGAGGAGAATTCAGGGCATGAATACCCTGTCCTATATGGCTCAACTAAAGGCTCTGGTACTGTATTCAATCACCTGCAAGCTGCTTAGAAGGGATCTTTTCCTGGCTTAAAGGGCTTCCTCAGACCAAACCCTGATGGATTTGTTACACGTGCAAAAAAAAAAAAAAAAAAAAAAAAAACAGCACTAGAATCACCCGAGTCAGGCATCGGAACTTCACTTTTGACATAAATAGAGCATGCTGCAGAGAGAGATAGGTGTCCCAAAGGATCACTGCACAATAGAATAGGGTCCCTATCCATGTGACGCAGAATTCTTCTCTGACCCTATCCAGATGAAACCTTTTGGATGGGAAATTGCAAATATACCCCTGGTCTAGCCTCCATGCCCCTTATGGGCAGAGGCCATCGATAAGAAAAGTGTTATCCTCACTAACATCCCATCCCATAAAAATCCCTTAGTTACCCCATATTAACATTCCCCTCAGTATAGACACCCATGATAATAAGGGACTAAATGGGTCTAGAGTACACAATTTGGCTTCTAAGACCCCAAGTGGTCGTTAGCCTAGTAACAACTTATGAATCTAAGAAACCATGAAAAATAAGTCAGATAAGCTTGTACAACAGTTTCAAGTGCAGTAATTGAGAGCGACAGCTTCAGTTTCCATAAGAGTGAAACAATCAGTACAAGCAGCAATGTAACATCAGTGACTAAAAGTGTGATCATGTGTAGTCAAGAGCTGAAATGATTGGTTAATTTGGCCTAACTAGTAGCAGAAACGAGAAACAGATGGTCTTATCAATGACTTCAGGTGCCGTAAATGTACAGCGATAGCTTTGGATAGCCTAGACAAAGAGCTCCAAGTGCAGTATCCAGAAAGCAAAGAGTTGCAATACAATATTAGGAGAGAAATAAACACAAGCAGGAAATCTATATAAGATAGTGTAATCCAGTACCATCTGCTGCCACCTGTATAACACAGAATCTCCAAAAGTCAGCGTTAAAACGACACAGAATGTCCCCAACAGTCAAAGTAAACGCTGAAATATAACAGATTCACAGCAAACAATATGCCAAAGCCAATAAGCGTAAAAGCAATCGCATTTAATGTTCAACAAAAATTAATATGTTAAAATCACATTACATTAAGCACTTTCATCCACAGTAAGGTGGACGTCATCAGAATAAAATTCACCATTAAGTGTGCATATAAATACCCCATTTTGACACCAAAATTCACAGAATCCTTAACATTTAAAGTGAACCAGTACTGGTAAACAAACACTGCCCGGAGTTCATCATCAGAATTTACCCTTACTAGTGTTGTGTACCTAAGTGTGTATGACAATACATCATATAGATACTACGAATATTATAAATAATAAATAAATAAATCAAATTGACTGCATGTCCTGCATTAAAATTTCCACAACTATTCAAAATGTAAAAATATAAATACAATATATGAATACAATATATAAAAAATATATATGTATATGTATGTAAAAGCATCAATTCATTCTTGATCCAAAAGCTGTTATATAATATTTTATCCAAGCACTCCATAATACCTGCATCATATAACATGAATAAGTAGACATGTTTATATAAAAAACAACTAAGCTATATATTAGATCAAAATAATAATAATAATAAAATCAATAAGAAACACTAAATAAAATGAAGTGAAATGATACCAATAATAAACACTACATAAAATGCATTAATAGTCGTACCAATCAAGCCTAACACATACTTATCACATAGTGCTTTGTGAACACAACCACATAAGGGAAACTAGTGTAGTTAATTAATTAACAGAACTGTAATATAGATTTTATAGTAATATATTCGTTGAGTCCAGGCTCTCTTGCCGCATCAGTTAGTATTTGCCATTTGATTTCTTTCTGGCCAAAAAGTGCTTTAAAATTACCCCCACGTGGTCCTAAACTTAGTTCATCAAGTATTGCAAATTTAAATACGTGTGTTTCTCCATATTTGGCTACATGTCTATATAGGGCATTATTTATATCCCTCTTTCTTATGCTATATAAATGGTCGTAAATTCTTTTCTTAAATTGCCTCTCTGTTTTGCCTATGTAGTAGCTGGGACAAGTCATGCATTTGGCTGAATATATAATGTATTTAGAATTATAAATACCATATTTGAAGTTAATTCTAGTCTGGTTAGCATTTTCTAAGAAAAATCCTTCAGCCTTTAATATAGCATGACATTTCCCACAGCTACCACAACGCCTAGTGTGTTTATTTGTATCACCTCTTGATATTGATCTGTTCTCTAATTTTCTCTTAATATTTTCACCCATTTAATGAACACACACTGGCATGTCACCTATGATCTTCCTTATTTCTTGATCCACTACTAGAATATTCCAGTTCTTTCTTAGTATATTTTTTATATTATTCACATGTGGGGAATATTCCAACACACATGCTCTATTGTATTGAGTTCCATTACTATCGCCATCTGCTGCAAAATTGTTAACGAGTTCCTTTCCTAATAAAGGGGCATATTTGTTCCCCCATTCACTTACTACATAGTTCATAGCATCGTCCAGCATACAAACATAGATTTAATATAATTCACTTCATTAATCATATCATCATACATAGACGTCATACGAGCAGCTCTAATACATTGTCCTTTGAATATTGTCCTTTAAATATATTCTTTATCATATTCCTTGGATGATTACTAGAATATTCCAGGTAACTGTTGGAGAAAGTACTTTTTCTATAAATTTGGGACTTAAAACCACTATTGGTATTAAAAATAAAGGTATCCAAATAGGATATACCATCAGGACTACTTGAAAATGTAAATTTCAAAAATGTGCTAGTGCTGTTCAGGTAGTCCATAAACTGCCCCATACTGTCCTGTGGCCCATCCCATAAAATAAAAATATCATCCAAAAACCTGGAATAATAAGACACATACTTGTAATAACTGCTACTAAATAGATGTGTAGTCTCCCATTCCAACATAACCAGGTTGGTGAACATGGGGGCGCAAGCTGCCCCCATGGCCACCCCTCTGGTTTGTCTGAAATACTCCCCTTCAAAATATATGTAATTATAATCAAGAACCATTGACATGAGTTCCATGATTACACAAATATTGTCCCATTCCAGGTTAGAGTATTTCCTCAATCTATTACAAAAATCATCCAAGCCCTGTTTTTTAGGTATACAGGAAAATAAGTCAATGAAGTCTATGGTAATGAATATAAGATTCTCTTTCCATATACTGGATGTTAAATTGCCCAAGATGGCCCAAGAATCTTTAATCAAATGTGGTATACTGGTGTATATATGTTTTAACCATTTGTCTATAACCACTCCTATGGGGTAAGTTTTGGAATAGCTACCCGAAACAATAGGATGAAAAGGTGGCTTAGTAATACATTTATGAACTTTCCGTATACCTAGAATGGTTGCCAGAATAGGATGTTCAGCCTTTAAATAATTATACGTATCAATAGTGATACGATTATCTAACAAAAATTCCTCAAGGCACAGGTCAATACGTTTATAGCCTATATTTATTTCATTAATTGACACAATTTCGTAATTCCCTGATTCCTATAATATCTTATACATTTCAGTAATATATTCAAGGGAATCAAAAATTACCACCTCACCCCCCTTGTCAGGTTTCATAACTCTTATACTGTGATCTTTAGTTAACTGTGCCAGTATGTTACGTTCACCATCAGATAAGTTGTTTTGGAACCGCGTATACTCTATGTTCTTATGTAGCTTGTATATATCGTTCGTCACTGATTTTTCAAAGACAGCCACACTAGGGTGGGTGGGTGGTATATATGTACTTTTTTCTTTAATTCACCTTGGACCATGGATTGTGCTTTATTTTGGAACTGTATAGCTAAATTCAGTTTCCTAAGATAAAGCTTAATGTCTATAATCGTATCCATTATACTAAATTTGGTTTTAGGAATAAACTTCATACCCTTAGAAAATAGGGTGAAATGATCCTGTCCAATCACTAAAATGGTATAGTTGTATATCTTAAAATTATTATAGATGTTAACTATTCCATTAGAAATAACTGTACCTGGTGCCTCACTTAAGTTCATATCATACTCTACCCCAGTCTCCATTTCTCTCCCCATCTGGAATCACCATATTGTGTCTGATTCCAATTCTGCCTGTATTTTTTTCTCTTGCAATCCTTTCTCCATCCCATCTATTTCTGATATTCCCTCCTTTCTGAAAATGTTGACCATTATTACTGTCATAATTATTCATACCGGGAAAAGCCGAAAGACACAACAACTTTATCTGTAGCACACTTTAAATTGTCCTTATTTCCTTTACCCTTCCTTCCAAGGGTATACCATATTGTTGTTATATTGGTCAACATCTCTCTTAATTTTCTTGCACTTCTTGTTGTATGTGACCTGAGCCTTTTTATCAGCGGCACTAAATTGTTTCATATATAGTTTGTCCCATTGTGGAAACAGCAAATCATTCACAATAGCATTGTTCAATTTGTCACCTTCAGCTAGTAACTTGCATAACCTTTCATCATTCTTTTTAATAAGCAGTTTCATGTAGTCAAACCCAAATTTATTAAAAAGCATATTAAAATCAACTAATGACTGTTCATCCAACACTACCCCCATTGGCGCCTTAAAAAATCGTAATCCCATAGGGGCAGTGTTCAATGATAAACATTTATTTAAATATGCATTGTCAGTTTTCACCCCTTTAATTGTATTCAGCTTTTTACCAAACAAATAAATCAAATAATTTTAAGTCCCATCAAATGCATTTCGTTTGTTCCCCACCGAATTGTCAGGTTGACTTGTAGAATTAAAGTCAAATTCTTTAAGAAAAAAGTTATCAAGTTGGTTAATACCCTGCCCGACACTAGTTGTATGTTTAACATGTACCCAAGTATTAATGAGCAATACATCATATAAATACTACGAATATTATAAATAATAAATAAATCAATCAAATTGACTGCATGTCCTGCATTAAAATTTCCACAACTATTCAAAATGTAAAAATCTAAATACAATTATATGAATACAATATATAAAAATATATATGTATATGTATGTAAAAGCCTCAATTCATTCTTGATCCAAAAACTACCACAACGCCTAGTGTGTTTATTTGGATCACTTCTTACTCTTGATGTTGATCCTTTCTCTAATTTTCAGCATTTACTTTGACTGTTGGGGACAACCTGTATAACACAGAGGATTACAATCGGGTCACTGATCATCACCGATCATAACCATCTTATTATGTGCTCGAGATATGGATGCCAAGAAGTCACCTTGAGAGTGAAACATGGTAAATCTTGGCATGCATGTCAAGAATACACAATAAAGGTTGTGATTGGAGATCCAATCAGAATACTTTGTAATGCATGGAGCTTTATCTGCTCTGCGTACTACTAGTTATAGAATAAAAAAAGTACAAAGTGTTTTGCCAGCTTTGAAAGCCAGTAAAGCAGTAAGTGGGTGCTGTCATATAGATAGCAGCAGTCCTATTAGCACATTTTCTTAAAATGGGGGTAGGGGGTAGATACAAAACAGAAACTTATGGACAGTTTTCAAATATTACTCTAATTCATGTAAAAAGTTAATGGAACAACAGGTTTTGCATCAGTATGCATTTTCTAAACAAAAAGAATAAAACTGTATTTCTGACAGTTCTGACTGAGTGAAATCTTTACTGACACAGAAAAAATTTAGGGACAGTTGACAGGCAAGGTGAGTTCCTAGCATACTGCCTGATCATAACACCATTTTCCAAGTTTATTTCTTTCCCAATATAAGAACATAATCACAGCACTCTGTGCATTACAGTAGCTTTACATGCTGTAAAAGTGTAATCAATAACAAACAGCAATACAATAGCACTAATCATCGAAAAGTGCAACCTGTACCTAAGACAATAGCAAGCAGCAATGCAACAACACTAATCATTGAAAAGTGCAACCTGTATCTAAGACAATAACAAGCAGCAATGCAACAACACTAATCATCGAAAAGTGTAACCTGTATCTAAGACAATAACAAGCAGCAATGCAACAACACTAATCATCGAGAAGTGCAACCTGTATCTAAGACAATAACAAGTAGCAATGCAACACTAATCATCAAAAAGTGCAACCTGTACCTAAGACAAGTTACAATAGCAGTAGTGATCTAAAAGTGTACTAGTAACTAAGATAATAAATTACAACAGCACTAGTGGTGAAAACATTAAATTAGTAACTAAGATAATGCATTACAACAGCACTAGTGGTGAAAACGTTAAATCAGTAACTAAGATAATGCACTACAACAGCACTAGTGGTGAAAACGTTAAATCAGTAACTAAGATAATGCATTACAACAGCACTAGTGGTGAAAATGTTAAATTAGTAACTAAGATAATGCATTACAACAGTACTAGTGGAGAAAGCATTAAATATAAAACAATAACAAGCAGCAATGCAACAACACTAATCATTGAAAAGTGCAACCTGTATCTAAGACAAGTTACAATAGCAGTAGGGATCTAAAAATGTACTAGTAACTAAAATAATACATTACAACAGCACTAGTGGTGAAAACATTAAATTAGTAACTAAGATAATGCATTACAACAGCACTAGTGGTGAAAATGTTAAATTAGTAACTAAGATAATGCATTACAACAGCACTAGTGGTGAAAATGTTAAATTAGTAACTAAGATAATGCATTACAACAGCACTAGTGGTGAAAATGTTAAATTAGTAACTAAGATAATGCACTACAACAGCACTAGTGGTGAAAACGTTAAATTAGTAACTAAGATAATGCACTACAACAGCACTAGTGGTGAAAATGTTAAATTAGTAACTAAGATAATGCATTACAACAGCACTAGTGGTGAAAATGTTAAATTAGTAACTAAGATAATGCGTTACAACAGCACTAGTGGTGAAAACGTTAAATTAGTAACTAAGATAATGCACTACAACAGCACTAGTGGTGAAAATTAAATTAATAACTAAGATAATGCACTACAACAGCACTAGTGGTGAAAATGTTAAATTAGTAACTAAGATAATGCATTACAACAGCACTAGTGGTGAAAATGTTAAATTAGTAACTAAGATAATGCACTACAACAGCACTAGTGGTGAAAATGTTAAATTAGTAACTAAGATAATGCATTACAACAGCACTAGTGGTGAAAACGTTAAATTAGTAACTAAGATAATACACTACAACAGCACTAGTGGTGAAAATTAAATTAGTAACTAAGATAATGCACTACAACAGCACTAGTGGTGAAAATGTTAAATTAGTAACTAAGATAATGCATTACAACAGCACTAGTGGTGAAAATGTTAAATTAGTAACTAAGATAATGCACTGCAACAGCACTAGTGGTGAAAATGTTAAATTAGTAACTAAGATAATGCACTACAACAGCACTAGTGGTGAAAACGTTAAATTAGTAACTAAGATAATGCACTACAGCAGCACTAGTGGTGAAAATTAAATTAGTAACTAAGATAATGCACTACAACAGCACTAGTGGTGAAAACATTAAATTAGTAACTAAGACAATGCACTACAACAACACTAGTGGTGAAAACGTTAAATTAGTAACTAAGATAATGCATTACAACAGCACTAGTGGTGAAAATGTTAAATTAGTAACTAAGATAATGCATTACAGCAGTACTAGTGGTGAAAAAGTTAAATTAGTAACTAAGATAATACAACACTAGGGCCTATTGATCAAAAAATGCAATCAGTTACTAAAATAATACATTACAGCAGCCCTAGTGGTAAAAAAAATGCAACCAGTAACTAAGATAATTTGTTTTCTGCCTGCTCTGAGTTATAGCACAATGGCACTAAATATACAGAACCAACTGATATTGCCAACATCCTATCAGATAGGTTCAGTGCTAATTTTACCCCCCCCCCCCCCTCATTCCCTAAATGGCCCATCTCTATACTGGAAGAATGCAAAGTTCCTGTAATCACGGCTGCACAGGTAAAAACCACACTCTCCAAAGCCAGGAGCACAGCATCCATGGGACCTGACAACATCCCAGGCTGCGTTCTACATGAACTGCAGAATGAACTGGCACCCCACCTAAGCACCATGTTCAATCATAGCCTCACCTCAGGCTTTGTGCCCACTGAATGGCGCACAGCAACGGTTATCCCACTCCACAAAGGGGCAGCCACCACGGACCCCGAGAACTACCGTACTATTAGTGTAACGAGCTTGGTCTGCAAGGCCATGGAATGTATCATCATGGATCTTATACACAAAGACATTGGTAATCTCCAGACTCTGGACCCCACCCAGTTCGGGTTTGTAAAAGGCAGATCATGTCTCCTAAACCTGATAGACTTCTTTGAAGCAGTCACCAAAGCCATAGACAAGGGTAAGGTGGTTCACACAGCCTATCTAGATCTCGCCAAGGCTTTTGATACCATCCCCCACTCTGGAATTATAGGAAAAAACTAACACTTGTTGAAGGTTTACCAGTGGAAAAGTGAAGCAGACAAAGAAAAAGACCTCTGGTATTCCACCACAGCAAAAATCCACCATGATAGAATTATAGATAAACTCACTAAACTAGGTATAAATCCCTATGTCAAAAGATGGGTTGCCAACTAGCTCACTGACAGAACCCACACTGTGAAAGTAGCAGACTCCAAATCTGACTTCAGACCAGTGACAAGTGACAAGTTGAATACCACAGGGTTCAGTCCTGGGTCCACTCCTGTTTGGTATCTACTTTTCTGAAGTACAGGCTAACGCAGAAGGTCTTTGGCTAATGAAGTTCGCAGATGACTGCAAACTAGGAGCCATAATCGAAACTCTTAACGATGTGGACATCCTACAAAAGGGCCTCACGGAGACAGATGCCTGGTGTCAAAGCCATGGCCTCAACCTCAATGCCAAAAAGTGCATTGTCATCCCTTTTCGTAAAAACTCTGTACCCATGAGTTACCACATAGGTTGTAGTCTACCTAACACCGAAAGTGTGATAAGAGACCTTGGGACACAGGTGGACAGTAGTCTCTCCTTTGATAATCACATCACCACAGTGGTCAGGAAATCCTTCTACATGGCACACATCATCACAAAGGGTTTCTCATCCAGGAAAAAAGAGGTCATTGTTCCCTTTTACTCGTCACTCATTAGGCCCATTATAGAGTACAATGCCCCTTTTGGTATGTACCTCACAAGACATCTACAACAACTGGAAAAGCCGCAGAAATACCTCACAAAGAGGATTATTGGCCTCAAACAGATGCCCTACTCAGACCGTCTCAAAAAATTCCAGCTTTACTCTGTCACATATCGCCTACTCAGAGGCAATTTCTGCCTAACATACAAAGCTATGTCAAACCCAGAGCTGTTGGACATGCTCCACTTGAAATCCCAATCCCTCCAAGCTGTATGCTCTAGGGACCTAAACCTTGTCACTACAATAAACAGAACATGCTGGAGGGAAAGATTCCTGTCCCAGAGACGTCCCATACTCTGGAACAAACTACCTGTCTATATCAAACAAAGCTCCTCATTAGCACTCTTCAAGAAAAATCTTGATGATTGGATGGGAAATAGGAAATTCACCCTGGGGATCACCTTTGTGGCTCTGCTCGACAGGAGCACAGGAAACTAATTTTCTTGGGTGGCGAAAGCCAGGGTACCTTTTTGGCTAGGCTTATATAGGCCTAGTACCTACCTATGAACCTTAGTATCAATAACTGACAACCCTGAAAAATTGCCTGACATACAACTAACAACGTTGCCAGTAATGAACAGCAACACCAAGAGCAACAAGATGCAATAGTGCAACATTACTTAAATGCAATAACACTACAGTCAGTAGAATAACAGTGCTAGTTTCAATGATGCAACCAGATGAACTGCAGTCAGTAATTTAATATGTAAATAAGATGAAAAGGATAAAACATTTTACTGTATGTAATAAGGCAATATAATGTTAATTCCAATAGTGAAACTAAGCTGAGACAGAGAAGGTAGTGAAATTTCTAAGACCTGCAGTAATGATGCAGAGGTTGCCTTACATGTTGCAGACTAGTCTGCTATGCTGGTACATAATAGGATTACCACTGCTTTATCAAGAGTAAACTGAATCAGTAAGAACCCAGTTGGAAAAGAGCTTTTCAGTCTTGTCTTCCTCCTCTGTCACCACCTGTTGTCCTTTTCAGGTTGCACATTAGAGTGCTGCCAGTAAATCCTGATATTATTTATTTATTTACTAGTGGAAATACTTGCCTCCTTATGAATAAAAGAAAGTATCTTTTTTTTTTCTGGTTTCCAAACATTACACTAATGTGGCCAGTAAACTCCCTGTAGTCATGATGAGGTGTATTTGGCTAGGAGCCAACACACAAAAAAAGATGTAATAGGAATAATAATTTTTCCTGCAGTTAGAGTACTTAATGCTAGAGGTTCAGAAATACAAAGTGTTCCTGATTTAAGTACTTTTTGGCTTTTTTTATCTGCATTGTCCTCTCTGGCTTTCATTTAATAAGATACAACTGTTTTTTTGCTTTGCTGCTGTATTCTAAAGTATCTGCACTTAAAAGTAGTATTTTGGTCGACTCTGGTCGAATATTACTGTTTTTTTGATAATTTAATTGCTGAGGCTGCTCACTAAAGTGTGCTAGCCTGTGTTAATCGTTTTTACTGTTTGCCTGACTGCATTTCTGTGTTCTTCTCTAAAAACAAAACAAAAAAAAAATACTCCTTGTTTTCCGCCTTTGCTCGACTAGTTAAGACCAGTATACAGGCTTTGCTGTATTCTGGGCTGTGTGTAGTTCCTGTGTTGGCCATTGCCTTACTTGGATAGAAGGAAGTTTCTGAGCTCACCAGTGGGAGTGGGAGCCTTGAGCAGCCTATCTGTCCCTGGGGAAGTGATCTCAGCACTGGAGCTGTAATTCATTGGTTGCCTTGGACCATTTCCAGCTCTTTTCAAGTTCCTGTATAAAAATCCGCCTCAGGGCGTTTTTTGGCTATATACCCAAGCAGAGCTCCACGTGGTCCTGCAGAGGGTCCTGGCTACAGAGAACTGAAAGAAGCGACCACTTTCCTGATTTAAGTACTTTTGGCTTTTTATCTGCATTGTCCTCTCTGGCTTTCATTTAATAAGATACAACTGTTTTTTTTGCTTTGCTGCTGTATTCTAAAGTATCTGCACTTAAAAGTAGTATTTTGGTCGACTCTGGTCGAATATTACTGTTTTTTTTGATAATTTAATTGCTGAGGCTGCTCACTAAAGTGTGCTAGCCTGTGTTAATCATTTTACTGTTTGCCTGACTGCATTTCTGTGTTCTTCTCTAAAAAAACAAAAACAAAAAAAAAAAATACTCCTTGTTTTCCCGCCTTTGCTCGACTAGTTAAGACCAGTATACAGGCTTTGCTGTATTCTGGGCTGTGTGTAGTTCCTGTGTTGGCCATTGCCTTACTTGGATAGAAGGAAGTTTCTGAGCTCACCAGTGGGAGTGGGGAGCCTTGAGCAGCCTATCTGTCCCTGGGGGAAGTGATCTCAGCACTTGAGCTGTAATTCATTGGTTGCCTTGGACCATTTCCAGCTCTTTTCAAGTTCCCTGTATAAAAATCCACCTCAGGGCGTTTTTTTTGGCTATATACCCAAGCAGAGCTCCACGTGGTCCTGCAGAGGGGTCCTGGCTACAGAGAACTGAAAGAAGCGACCACTTTCCTGATTTAAGTACTTTTTGGCTTTTTTTATCTGCATTGTCCTCTCTGGCTTTCATTTAATAAGATACAACTGTTTTTTTGCTTTGCTGCTGTATTCTAAAGTATCTGCACTTAAAAGTAGTATTTTGGTCGACTCTGGTCGAATATTACTGTTTTTTTGATAATTTAATTGCTGAGGCTGCTCACTAAAGTGTGCTAGCCTGTGTTAATCGTTTTTACTGTTTGCCTGACTGCATTTCTGTGTTCTTCTCTAAAAAAACAAAAAAAAAAATACTCCTTGTTTTCCCGCCTTTGCTCGACTAGTTAAGACCAGTATACAGGCTTTGCTGTATTCTGGGCTGTGTGTAGTTCCTGTGTTGGCCATTGCCTTACTTGGATAGAAGGAAGTTTCTGAGCTCACCAGTGGGAGTGGGGAGCCTTGAGCAGCCTATCTGTCCCTGGGGGAAGTGATCTCAGCACTTGAGCTGTAATTCATTGGTTGCCTTGGACCATTTCCAGCTCTTTTCAAGTTCCCTGTATAAAAATCCGCCTCAGGGTGTTTTTTTTGGCTATATACCCAAGCAGAGCTCCACGTGGTCCTGCAGAGGGGTCCTGGCTACAGAGAACTGAAAGAAGTGACCACTTTCCTGATTTAAGTACTTTTTGGCTTTTTTTATCTGCATTGTCCTCTCTGGCTTTCATTTAATAAGATACAACTGTTTTTTTGCTTTGCTGCTGCATTCTAAAGTATCTGCACTTAAAAGTAGTATTTTGGTCGACTCTGGTCGAATATTACTGTTTTTTTGATAATTTAATTGCTGAGGCTGCTCACTAAAGTGTGCTAGCCTGTGTTAATCGTTTTACTGTTTGCCTGACTGCATTTCTGTGTTCTTCTCTAAAAACAAAACAAAAAAAAAAAATACTCCTTGTTTTCCGCCTTTGCTCGACTAGTTAAGACCAGTATACAGGCTTTGCTGTATTCTGGGCTGTGTGTAGTTCCTGTGTTGGCCATTGCCTTACTTGGATAGAAGGAAGTTTCTGAGCTCACCAGTGGGAGTGGGGAGCCTTGAGCAGCCTATCTGTCCCTGGGGAAGTGATCTCAGCACTTGAGCTGTAATTCATTGGTTGCCTTGGACCATTTCCAGCTCTTTTCAAGTTCCCTGTATAAAATCCGCCTCAGGGCGTTTTTGGCTATATACCCAAGCAGAGCTCCACGTGGTCCTGCAGAGGGGTCCTGGCTACAGAGAACTGAAAGAAGCGACCACTTTCCTGATTTAAGTACTTTTTGGCTTTTTTATCTGCATTGTCCTCTCTGGCTTTCATTTAATAAGATACAACTGTTTTTTGCTTTGCTGCTGTATTCTAAAGTATCTGCACTTAAAAGTAGTATTTTGGTCGACTCTGGTCGAATATTACTGTTTTTTTGATAATTTAATTGCTGAGGCTGCTCACTAAAGTGTGCTAGCCTGTGTTAATCGTTTTTACTGTTTGCCTGACTGCATTTCTGTGTTCTTCTCTAAACAACAAAACAAAAAAAAAATACTCCTTGTTTTCCCGCCTTTGCTCGACTAGTTAAGACCAGTATACAGGCTTTGCTGTATTCTGGGCTGTGTGTAGTTCCTGTGTTGGCCATTGCCTTACTTGGATAGAAGGAAGTTTCTGAGCTCACCAGTGGGAGTGGGGAGCCTTGAGCAGCCTATCTGTCCCTGGGGGAAGTGATCTCAGCACTTGAGCTGTAATTCATTGGTTGCCTTGGACCATTTCCAGCTCTTTTCAAGTTCCCTGTATAAAAATCCGCCTCAGGGCGCTTTATGCTTTTGCGTCGGGCACCCAGCGCAGCAGCGGTTATACAGGTGTAAACTATTCTATACAGGTTTTAACTTTTTGGCTCCGCCAAGTCTGCTCTTCAATTTTTCCCTTAGAAACTCTACTCAGTCTATCTAGCTGTATATATCAGCACTTGTTTTTCGGAACTTCTATCCTTAGCAAGCACTCATAAAAAAAAAACCAAGCACTCTTACCCTAAAGTAAGCACTACAGGTATCCACTACCCCTGTGAATATCCACTTCCCTTAAAGGCACAACACTCCTTAAAATATTCTAGTATGTCGAGTGGTAGACCACTAGCATCCTCTCTTGTTCAGCTGGTTAATCTGGGAATCTTAAGACAATGTTACAATTGTCTCATGTACACAGACAACCCTCTCCTCCTTCCTACTAACACATATACTTGTGAGAGATGCAACTATATAGCCAGACTGGAGGCTGAACTCTCTCAACTCAGGACTGGCAAGACCAGTCAGGAAGAGATGGTACCCACACCCAAAGCAAAACCAGTCACACATATAACCACCACCAATGCAAACCAAACACATAAAAACACAAAGACATACTGGAGGCTCTTGTAAAAAACTTACCAAAACAACAGAGGCCTCCAAAGCAGACACCCAGAAATACACCCTCACAAAACACAACACCTACAACACATACCTCAAGCAACAGGTGTGTCACACATTCACAGCCCCTAAGGCAAAATACTATGCCAGAGACATTAGTAATAGGTGACTCTATAGTCAGACACACCGATGTTCCACTTACCAGGCTGAATAAGGAGAGGGTAACGGTGAGCTGCCTATCGGGGCTAGGATCCGCCACATTACACACGCACTCAGGTCACTCCAAAGCAAGTACAAATATGATTCAGTCATTGTCCATGCGGGTGTGAATGACCTGAGACCCACCTCCCTGGACTACATGAAAAGAGACATTGAGGAGCTCTCCGATTATGTAGCCCAGACTGGTATGACCCTGACCCTGAGCAGCATCCTGCCTTCACCAAGAATGATGCCTCAGTACAAAGACAAAATGATCAGTTTTAACAATTGGCTTAATCACTGGTGTCATTCTAGGGGATCCAATGTCTGTCAGCCTGGGATGATATGCTGGACAAGCCACGTTGCTTCGCAAGGGATGGCTTGCACCTGTCACCACTGGGCTTCCGGATACTGGCCAAGGCTCTTGCCACCCCCATAGTGCCTTTTTTAGGCAATGCTCAAAGGACAAATCAACCACCATAAAAAACAAAAATGGAAAAAAATTAAGGGTAATGCTGCTCAACGCCAGAAGTCTAAATCTCAAGATGCAGGCACTCGAAGCACTTCTCAGTATGGAGAACATCGATGTCTGTGCAGTAACTGAAACCTGGTTCAAGGCTCCTGAGAGTACTCCAGCACTACCAGGCTATACCTCATATCATGCATTTCGGCCTCAAGTTCCAGGTCGAACCACAAAGGGAGGGGGAGTGTCCATTTTCATAAAAGACACCTACACCTCTCGATTGGTGGCTGCTCATGAAGCATCAGAAACCATACAAGTTTTACTCACCATAGGTAAAACTGCCATACAACTGGTCGCATGTTATAGAACACCCTCCCAATCCCAGGAATCCCATCAAGCATTCCTGAAAACACTGGAGGATATGAATGTCACACCAAACACCATCATATTGGGTGACTTCAATTACCCCAACATAGACTGGGCCCACTATTCTAGCCCTAACACCCTGGCCCAAAGATTCCTGGAATTCATAAACTCAAATGCTATGGAGCAACTGGTCACCTCTCCTACGAGGAGAGATAATATACTTGACCTGATTATCACAAACATGGGGTCCAAATGCTCCGCACCGGATATAAACCCCTCACTAGTAAGATCTGATCATAAACTGATCACGTTGGATGTACATATACCACCCCCACCCCCAGAACAAAAGACTACAGTGAAAAACTTCTCAAAAGCTGACTTTGAGCTCCTTAAGTCGGAAATGATATCCTTTAAGCCTACTGGGTCAATGGAAACCACATCCCAAAATGCTGAATCCTTCACAAAAGCCTTCTATGGACATCTCCAGGAATGCATGGATCAGGCAATCCCAACTAAAACCAAGACCCTCTCCACCAAGGGAAAACGCCCGGTTTGGTGGACTCTGGCTATAAACAAACTGTACAACAAAGAAGGAAGCTGCTGCAGGACAGAGCCAAATCCCACAAGGGAAAGGCTTCCCTGATCAGCACAAGTAAAAACTACGCCTCTCATAAAACATCTAAAGCAAACTTTGAGAAAACGATTGCCAAGGATACCAAAGACAATCATAAAGCCTTCTTCAATTATGTCAGAACCTTGGGAGGAAATTCTCAGATATGCTCTGAGCTGGTACACAATAACAAAAATTCACTGACCCTACTGACATTGCCAACATTCTGGCAGATAGGTTCAGTGCAAATTTCTCCCTCCCTCACCCCTAAAGATGAAGTAACTATCCCTGCTGAATGTAACCTACCTGTCATCACAGACACACAGGTGAAATCAGCACTCAACAAGGCAAAAACACAGCATCTATGGGACCCGATGGTATCCCGGTTGCGTGTTACGTGAACTCCAAGATGAACTAAACCCGCCCTAAGAACTCTATTCAATCTTAGCCTCACTACAGGATATGTACCTGAACACTGGCGCACAGCAACAGTGGTCCCACTCCATAAAGGGGAAATTCAACTGACCCAGGTAACTACCGCCCCATAAGTTTGACCAGCCTGATCTGTAAGGCTATGGAAAGGATCATCATGGAACTCATAAATGGCGACATTGGTGATCTGCAGACCCTTGATCCCACACAGTTCGGTTTTGTAAAAGGCAGATCCTGCCTCTTAAACCTGGTTGACTTCTTTGAGACAGTCACTAGTGCCATCGATGAGGGCAAGGCTGTCCACACTGCCTATTTGGACTTGGCTAAGGCCTTTGACACAATACCACACTCTGGCATCATCGACAAGCTCAGCAGCCTAAATGTAAATCCATATGTCACAAGATGGGTAGCAAATTGGCTAAAAAACAGAACCCATAAGGTTAAAATTGCTGGAGCCATGTCAGACTCAAAACCCGTCACAAGTGGTGTCCCACAGGGCTCAGTCTTGGGTCCACTCCTATTCGGCATTTATTTTTCAGATGTGAAAGCAAACATGGAAGGATTATGGCTGACAAAGTTTGCAGATGACTGCAAACTGGGCGCCATAGTGGATTCACCTGCTGACACACACATCCTACAGAAAGGTCTCACTGAAACGGACAACTGGTGCCGGAATCATGGCCTCAAACTTAACGCCAAAAAATGTATAGTCATCCCCTTTGGGAAAAACAAAGTACCCACAAACTATCACGTAGACAATAACCCACTGAATACAGAAGATGTAATCAGAGACCTGGGGACTCAAGTCGATAGTGACCTCTCCTTTGACAACCATGTTGCCAAAGTGGTCAGAAAGACTTTCTACCTAGCCCATCTCATCATGAAGGGATTCTCATCCAGATCAAAGGAGGTCATTGTACCTCTGTATTCCTCCCTCATCAGGCCCATGATCGAATATAATGCTCCATTTGGGATGTATCTCACCCGGCACATGCAGCAACTGGAAAGACCCCAGAAGTACCTCACCAAGAGGATCATAGGTCTAAAACATGTGCCTTATCCAGCTAGATTAAAGAAACTCCAGCTCTATTCAGTAGCATACCGCCTGCTCAGAGGTGATTTGTGCCTAACATACAGGGCCATGTCCAACCAGGAATTGATGGACATGCTTCATCTCAAAAAATCCAAATCCACCAGAGCCACACGAGCTAAAGATTTCAACCTCTGCACAAATATGAATAGAACATGCTGGAGGGATAGATTCATAACACAGAGGTTACCCATACTCTGGAACAAAATCCCAGTTCACGTGAGACAGAGCCCTTCATTGGCACTGTTCAAGAAAAATCTCGATGCATGGATGGGAGATCGCAAGTTTACCCCGGGAGTGACCTCAGTGTCACTACTAGACAGAGGTATAGTTTACTAAATAATGGGGTTCCACATGTGTCACTACTAGAGAGGCGCAACTACATAGTATGGGGTGGCGTAAAGCCACATCACTGTTGGCTAGGCTTGTAAATGCCCCCGGGCAGATAGCCTAGTACACTACTATGAAACTATGAATAAGAGGTAAAGTGACTAGATAAAAAGTCCATGTTACTTTTTAGTAAGAATAGACCTATGGGGTGTTGGAGATAAAAATTTCTCTAAGAAAAATTCTCATATTTATTTTAAAAGTTTATTGCTTTCCTGGAAGACAGTGGGGCACAACAATAAACAATCACACTTCTGGTAAACTGAGAAAGTTCAGTCTAAAATGTAGGATGCACAATAAACAGAGAAAATTCTTAAAAAGGTCGATGAAAAGTATCTGATCCTATAATTAAAGTTATCCAGTGCCAGTATTTTATGGAGACCAAGCACTGCATCAACAAAGAATTCTGGGAATTGTTGGAGGCATAAAATTCATTGCTGGTACCTATTGAATGATAAACCAGCATAATTATGCATATTTAACACTCTGCTGTGACATTGGTCATCTTCTAACAATTAAACATCAATAACTGACCCCCCACCACCATCACCATGAACAGATCTATGAAAGTGCATTAAATAGAAACCTGGGCTATTACAGCCTGAGAACACAAACATCATCTCTCCATGGCTTAGAAACATACAAGATTGACAGAACTTAATACATTTCCCATAATGGCAAATTGGACCAGGTGCCATTCTGATCTCTTGTAACCTTGGGATTCCCACTTAATTTTCTCCCATATATGGTACATCTTTAACAACAGACATGCACTGGAGGAATTCTAGCTAAACAGTCCATCCATCCATGTCCTGTCATGACTTATCATAGGTTCATAGGTAGGTACCAGGCTATCTGCCTGAGGGCATTTATAAGCCTAGCCAGAGTGTGTCAGCTTTCGCCGCCCCATTGATTAATTAACTGAGCCTCTGTCAAGAAGAGCCAATGAAGTGATCCCAGGGGTGTATTTTCTGTTACCCATCCACTCGTCAAGGTTTCTCTTGAAGAGTGTTAGCGAGGGGCTCTGCCTAATGTAGTTAGGAATTTTGTTCCAAAGCATGGGGAGTCTCTGTGACAGGAATCTATCCCTCCAGCATGTTCTATTTATTTGTGGTGAGGTTTAGCTCACTAGAGCAAGTGGCTCGCAGTGACTTGGATTTCTTTAGGTGGACCATGTCCATCAATTCTGAGTTGGACATGGCTCTGTAAGTCAGGCAGAGATCACCTCTGAGTAAGCGATATGCCACTGAGTACAGCTGAAGTTTTTCCAGTCGGGCTGCGTAGGACATATGTTTGAGACCAGTATGGTCTTTCCAGCTGTTGGAAGTGTCTTGTGAGGTACATCCCAAATGGGGCATTGTACTCTATGATGGGTCTGATGAGTGATGAGTAGAGGGACACTATAACCTCTTTATTTCTAGATGCAAACCCTTTAGTAATTAGATGGGCTACATAGAAGGATTTCCTAACTACTTTGCAATATGATTGTCAAAGGAGAGATTACTATCTACCTGGATCCCCAGATCTCTTATTACCCCTTCTGTATTAAGGGGGCTGCCACCTATGTGGTAATTCATGGGTGTTTTGTTTTTCTGAAATGAGATGACTATGCATTTTTTGGCATTTAGCTTGAGACCATGACTTTGACACCATGTGTCCGTCTCAGTAAGGCCCTTTTGGAGAATGTCTGTGTCAGCCGGAGAGTCAATTATGGCTCTCAGTTTGCAGTCATCAGCGAACTTGGTTAGCCATAGTCCTCCTGTGTTTGCCTGTACTTCTGAGAAGTGTATGCCGAACAGTAGGGGTCCCAGGACCGAGCCTTGTGGGACACCACTTGTGACTGGTTTAGAGTCAGACCTAGAGCCTGCTATTCTTACCATGTGAGTTCTGTCTGTAAGCCAGTTGGCAACCCATCTCGTGACGTAGGGGTTTATGTTCAGGCTGATGAGTTTTTGTATAATTCCCGAGTGGGGAATGGCATCAAAAGTCTTGGCAAGGTCAAGGTAGGCTGTGAGAACTACCTTCCCCTCATCTATGGCCTTGGTGACTATCTCGAAGAAGTAAACCAGGTTTAGTAGGCATGATCTGCCCTTAACAAAGCCGAACTGGGTCGGGTCAAGTGTTTGGAGGTTCCCAATGTCTTTGTTAATGAGTTCCATGATGATGTGCTCCATAGCCTTGCAGACCAGGCTAGTCAGGCTTATGGGGCAATAGTTACCAGGGTCAGTTGTGGCCCCTCCTTTGTGGAGCGGAATAACTGTTGCTGTGCGCCATTCTATGGGCATGTAGCCTGTGGAGAAGCTGAGGTTGAACAGTGTGTTTAGGTGGGGGGGTTAGTTCGTTCTGTAGTTCGTGCAAGACACAGCCTGGGACACCATCTGGCCTCATTGATGCTGTGTTTTTGGCTTTTGAAAGGGCTGTTTGCACCTGTGCATCTGTGATTTCTGGGACACTTCACTTTTCCGGTATTGTTGTGGGCTCTTTTGGGGGTGAGAGGGGGGTGAAGTTTGCACTGAATCTGTCTGCTAGGGTGTTAGCAATATCAGTGGGTTCAGTATATTTTGTGCTATTTTGCACTAGCTCAGAGCATATCTGCGAGTTGCCACTTAGATTCTTGACATAGCAAAAAAAGGCTTTGTGGTTATCTTTCGAATCCTTGGCTATTTTTCTTTCGAAGTTAGCCTTGTAGGATTTTATGAGTGACCTTAGTTTCTTACTGATACCGATCAGGGATGTCTTTCCTTCTTGGGATTTGCTTTTTTTCTGAACTAGTTTCCTCCTTCTGTTGTATAGCCTGTTTATGGCAAGGGTCCACCAGACTGGTTTCCTTCTCTTAGGGGTGTGAGTCTTGGTTTTGCTAGGGATGGCATGATCCATGCATCCTTGTAGGTGCTCATAGAGTGCATTTGTAAAGGTTTCTGCATCTTGGGCAGCGTTATCCTTTAGCGTAGGGGTTGTGAAACTTACCACCTCTGTCTTAAGTAAGGTGAAGTTTGCTTTAAAAACGTTTTTTACTGTGGTTTCCTTAGTTGGGGGTGATGGTGGGGTGTGGACATCCAGAGTGATTAGTTTATGGTCTGATCTAACCAGTGATGGGTTGACCTCTGGGGTGGAACACCTGTTGCCCATGTTGGTGATGACCAGGTCCAATATGTTTTCACCTCTGGTAGGGGAGTTTACCAGCTGATCCAGGGCATTTGAGTTGATAAATTCCAGGAAGCGCTGGACCTGGGAGTTTGTACTTGAGTAGTTTTCTCAGTTAACGGTAGGTTAATTGAAATCTCCCAAAATCAGGGTGTTCGGTAGGACCTTCATGTTTTCCAGTGTCTCCAGAAAGGTGGAGTGGTGGTCCTGGGTCAAAGAGGGTGATCTGTAGCAGGCCACAATTTTCATTGCAGATTTGCCTGATGTTAGTTGGACATGGATGATCTCAGAGGTATCATGCTGCGCTACTAACCTGGAGGTGTAGGTATCCTTGATAAATATGGATACACCCCCTCCTTTTGTGTTTTGGTCCATGTTCTGTGGCCAAAATGTGTGGTATGAGTTGTAGCCCAGTAGTGCTGGGGTGCTCTGTGGAGCCTTGAACCAGGTTTCAGTTACTGCACAGATGTCAACGTTCTCCATACTTAGTAGTGCTTCGAGTGCATGCATTTTGAGATTGAAACTCCTGGCGTTGAGTAGCATAACCCTCATTTTTTTATTTGTGTTGTTTACGGAGGTGGGTTTGACTTTTGAGTCTTGCCTAAAAAAGGCACTATGGGGGCAGCAAGAGCCTTGGCCAGTATTTGAAAGCCTAAGGGTGACAGGTGCAATCCGTCTCTTGTGAAGCAATGAGGCTTATCGAGTATGTCGTCCCAGGCTGACAGACACTGGATCCCCTTGGACTGACACCAGAAGCTTAGCCAATTGTTGAAATTGATCATTTTTTCTTTATACTGCAGTATCATTCTTGGTGAGGGCAGGATGCTACTCAGGGTCAGGGTCAAACCCGCCTGAGCTACATGATCAGAGAGCTCTTCCATGTCTCTTTTCATGTAGTCCAGGGAGGTACATCTCATGTCATTCACACCAACATGAACAATGACAGAGTCATATTTGTACTTGTTCTGGAGTGACCTGAGTGCTTGTGTTATGTGGTGGATTCTGGCTCCCGACAGGCAGCTAACAGAAACCTTCTCCTTGTCCAACCTAGTGAGTGGGACACCAGTGTGCCTGACTATAGAGTCGCCTATTACTAGTGTGTTAGGTATGTTATTTCGCCTTAAGGGCCGTGATTGTGTGGCACACTGATTTTGTATTTTATGTGTTGTCTGGTTTGTGATGGGAGGTGCAGGTTTTTTGGGTGTCTGCTTTGGAGGTCTGTGATGCTTTTGCAGGTTTTTATTTAGAGCCTCCGAGTATGATTTTGTGTATCGTTGTCGCCTCACAGTAAGACGCTGTCCGGTTCGATTCTCAGCTAGAGCGTCTTCTGCGTTGAGACATGCGTGAATGGGTGTACCTTCGTTTGAAGGTTGTGCGTCAGGGCTGGTAACTCGGCATGTAAAAGTCAACTATCAATCATTAGCGGACCGGAGTTCCACTGTGGCGACCCCTAACCGGGAAAAGCCGAAAGACACAACATGTGCATTTTTTGCCAGTGCTGGATTAGTATGTCTATGTGAGGCTGGATGTGTGGTGCAAGTGTTAACCTTCGCCTCATGACTGCTTGTTCCAATCTTGGGTGGAAAGAGCTTAGCCTCCAATTCAGCTACATAATTGCATCTCTCGCATATGTTAATGTTTTGTGGTAGGAGGAGAGGGTTGTCTGTGTACATTAGGCAGTTGTAACATTGCCTCAGGATACCCAGGTTCACTAGCTGGACTGGAGAGTATACCTGAAATTGCCCTTTGGTAATGTCTGAATAGTAGGGTGAGCTGCTTAGTCACTTGGTTGGTGAGGGGTGAATAATGAGCCTTGCCCTGCTGGGCAATCAAGTGTTGGGGTATATTAGTGCTTGCTATTAGGTCTGAGCAAGTGCTGGACTGTAGGATGCTTTTTAAGTGCTTAGGTTGAGAGTTAGACTACTTTCAAGGGAAAAACTGAACAGGAGACTTGGTGGAGCCGGGATAAATTTAGCCCTAGCTAACTGGTGCTGCCCGGATGTGCAAAACCATGCAAACATAGTTTTTACAGCAGGGAAATGAAAGAGAGAGAAATTAGCCCAAAATGGCCCACAAACTACTAACTTCTGGGCTGGAACCACTCCTCCAGGGACAGATGGCTGCTCAAAGCTCCCTCTCTTACAGGTGAACAGAGAAACCTCCCTCTATCCAAGTAAGGTATGGGCAATTCAGAAAATTGTAACAGCCCTGAATTCTGCAGTAGCCTGAAAACTGGACTATACTAGCTTAGAAAGGTGGGAAACAAGGAAAAATTTTTTTTTGAAAAGATAAGGCAAAAACAGTAAAAAATACACTTAAAACAGCTTTAAATGACTACAAACAGTAAAAATACACTTAAAACAGTTTTAGACGACTGCAAGCAATCAGAAAAGGCTTTTAAACAAATTACCCAATTAACCAGTAAAAAAAATCTCAAAACTGAGCCCTGTTCCTGTAGTCTTCAATCAGACAAGTTCTAACTGCACACTCCTGGCACTGGGGTGCAGGGGAACCTTCTCCAAAAAAGAAGGCCTGGATTAGTGCTCAAGTTATACAAACAAAGCTAGATTCAGCAGGCCTGGATCTTGTCTATGCTACAGAAAACAGGGCGCACCAATTTCAATAAGAAACAGTTCAAATATGCAGGCACTATAAGCCTTTAACCAGAAATTCCCAGCTCAGAAGGGCAGAGTCCAGCCTCTCCTCCCTCAAGAGTGCAGACCATGAACCTTCTTAATGTAAAATAACTGGCCTGAAGCCCAAGTGCTTAAACCAGAACTAATACACTTTTAGAATAACAGACACTGAGCCCTCAATCAGCAGTTCTCAACTTAGAAGGATATAAGCTACCTGTCCTGCCACAACAGTGCAGACCACAAACCTTCTTAATGTAAAACAAATGGTCTGAAGCCCAAGTGCTTAAACCAAAAGGCTTAGAATAATAGCTACACTTTAATCAGGTTACTACCAAGCAGTAATAATTACAATTGAATACTTTTAAGAAGGCCTGGATTAGTGCTCAAGTTATGCAAACAAAGCTAGATTCAGCAGGCCTGGATCTAGTCTATGCTACAACAAACAAGGTGCACCAATTTCAGTAAGAAACACTTCAAATATGCAGGCATTATAAGCCTTTAACCAGAAATTCCCAGCTCAGAAGGGCAGAGTCCAGCATCTCCTACCACAAGAGTGCAGACCACGAACCTTCTTAATGTAAAATAACTGGCCTGAAGCCCAAGTGCTTAAACCAGAACTAATACACATTTAGAATAACAGACACTGAGCCTTCAATCAGCAGTTCCCAACTTAGAAGGATGTAAGCTACCTATCCTGCCACAACAGTGCAGACCACAAACCTTCTTAATGTAAAACAACTGATCTGAAGCCCAAGTGCTTAAACCAAAAGGCTTAGAATGATAGTTACACCAAGCAGTAATAAATACAACTGAGTACTTTCAAGATGACGCAAAAGCAAAATAAAGTAGGAAGAAACACAAATACAGTAAAAGCAGATGAAAAAAAGTGTAATTTTTTTTTTTTTTAATGCGTGAGCAATTGAGATGGGCACAGGAGGAGTATCCAAATGCAAATTTACAAGAGGGACGGGCAGTTTCAAAGCCACCAAGATTATGCAACACAAATAAATCAATTTAAATGCTGTATTATTTGAAAAAAGTGCAGATAAAGATTTATTTAAATTCACTTATACATTCAGTTGATTTGATTTCATGTAGGTCTTAGCAGGTCAAAGCTCAGAGTTTAAGCAGAAAATAATTAAAAATGTACCACTTATATAAGGCAGGAAACGAATAACAATGAAGTAAACTACCCCCACTTATCACTGGCTATTCAATAATTCTAACAAGCACTAACTGAAAAAAACAGAGCCACAACTTCCAGCTAGATAGTATTCAATGCAACACAAATGAATCAATTTAAATGCTGTTCATGATACATGCTGCTCTTATTTTTCCACTACATATGAATTCTGATCCTTCTGCACCCATTCAGACATAGCACACAATAGCTAGTGTTACTTTACACAAGAGAAGGATTAACAACAACTCATTACATCCTAGTGATGCCTCCAGGTGTTTCTGCAGTTACATCCAACTGAAGCCTCTAGGCATCAAATATTACCTGTGCATATTTGCATTAATAATTCCCAAACCGTACTACATGCAAAGTATTAAAATATTTCATTTTAAACCTTACACAATGGTAAACACAACTGTATTAATATTTGACCTCTGTCTAATGCAGGCAGAGAGATACTAATTGATGTTTATATAGTATTTATTTACATTGTCATTAATTTCATGTTTTTCCAGATATCTCGACAATCAAGCAGTACAGACAGAACTGCTTAGCCTCATATGAAAACTCTCAAGGACAGTGAAATACGTGATCCATTTTGACAAAATACCTTAAATCCTCTGTCTCCTAAAACTAAACACAAAAAATGCTTCATTATCCCCTTTGGCAAAGTAGTCCCTGCTAATTATGATATAGATAGCACCCTTCTAAGTTCAAACCCAGTGGTGTGAGACTGGGGAACACAGGTTGATAGCAATCTAAATTTGATCACCATGTGTCCATAGTGCTAAGGAAAGCGTTCTGCGTTGCTCATCTCATAAATAAGGGCATTGCATCCAAGGCTTAGGAGGTTATAACTCCACTGCACTCAACTCTTATCAGGCCACTAATTGATTACAATGCTCTCATCTGCATGTACCTCATCAGACACCTGCAGCAACTGGAGAGACCACAGAGGTTTATAAGCAATAGAAACCAGGGCCTCCAAAACATGTAATTCATGAAATGACTGAAAGCCCTAAGATTATACTCTGTATCATACAGGTTGCTGAGATGCAACCTGTACCTGACCTACAGAGCAGTCTCTGACCCTGCCCTAATGAAAATGCTGCACATCCGCAAATCAAATGGGAAAAGAGTCACTCACTCCAGGGATCTCAACCTAGCCTGTGACATTAACAAAACATGTCAGAGAGACAGCTATATCTCCCAAAGATTGCCACTCCTCTGGAAGAAGCTCCCACATCATGTGAAGCAGAGCTCCTCAGTCACCCTGTTTAAGCACAACATTGACAATTGCATGGGTGACCGTAAATTCAGCCCAAGGGTGGCACTTATGTCCCTCATGGACAGGGGTAGTCGGTGCTGATCATAGAATCTACTAACAATGACCATCTAACTATGATCAATTAGGGTACACAGGTTTTTTACATGGCTAGGCTTGTAAAGGCCCTAGGGCCATTAGTCTAGTAACCTCTTATGAACCTATGAACCAATGAACTGGGAGCCATGTAGACTACATATCCAGGCTGTCGGAATCAGAAAAAAATGACTGGTTATCAACTGAAATGGCTACTGTTATTGAATTCTTAACTTAAAACAGCTACAGTAAATGCATCTATACAATCATCATACACACAAAGAAAATTAACTTTCCAGGCAAATTAGTGCATTGATAATGAGCTTAAACAGTCTTTTCTTTAATGTAAATGAAAGTTAATACATTGCTACGTCTAAATTTATTATGCACGTGATTAGACAGAATTAGTTTAATAACTGACAAAGACTACAAATGATAAACTTTATCTTAAGATGTAATAAAAGTGTGCTGCCTACAAATTAGGTTAATAACTAGCAATGACTTACAGAAATATCTTTAATTTAGAATGTAAAACATAAATTGTTTGCAGGACACAGTGTAATATGTAATTCCACTGTTTAATTTATATTCTTAAAAATTGCCACTGTCCATTTAAGCAGATGATTAAATCCTACAACAGGTTGAGTGTAACTTAGCTGCACAGCTTAAACCACTTACAAAATTAATCCCAGAGCATAACAAAAAACATATTTTTGAGCAGACGTCTGAAGGCTGAGCCTCCAGACAGACCAAAAGGTGCCAAGCCATGTTTTGCTAATACATAATTCCTGGCAAAATCTTCAAAGTGATGAATTAAAACAGGACTAAATGACAAGTCACACAAAAATATACAGATTCAGCTTAATGGTTCCTTTTTTTTCAAAGACTGATGCTTAATTTATAGCATTTAAGTCATCACTGGAAGTATTTAACATTTAAAAAGTGAAATAGTTTATTCACAAAGGTAAACCTCGTCTGTCTCCTCACAAAAAACCTACCAGCCATACAGATTTGAGGCTAAAAGCTGAAATGTTATCAGTGGCAATTCAGTCATGTCACACACTGCCAAACAAAACATCAAGTCAGGAAAAAAGTGAAATTAAATGACCAAAGAACAGCTTATTTATCCAGCATGTTGCACCGCAGCTCCACAGTTTATTCAAATCAAACCACAACGGTTTCACCGAAACCACTGCTATTCCACACTGCATGTTTGCTCACTCACATAGGTCAACTGGCAGACAGCTGTAGGCAGATCAAAAGAAAGTCCGCATGTTCTCTTCTGTTAGACAGCATGAATTAAGCAGAGATGCAATGGTAGTTTCGTCTTTCCAGGAATATGCAAGTGAGTAGAAAACTGTGGAACTAAAAGAATGTTATAGATAAATCTGTTATTATTACTGTGTACAGACTGATACTGCACACTGACAAGTGAAGAACAATCAGGCCAGATGAGATGGAGTACAGCAGGGGACAGCTGATGCTACGTTAGTCTCACATAAAATATTCCTGCTAGCCCACATAGAGCCAGGGTACCCACCCATCTAACTGGCAATTTGGATTTAAGTGGTGATTTATTTAATGGAAAATTGGCCATGGTTGAACAGATTGAAAGATCAATGTTAGCTACCTTCTTATGAGAGCAGAGGTAGCTACAGGTGCTACTTGCATGGTGCCCAGTGTAGTAAATATTGCTCTTATACCTGACAGTATAAACAGGTACCCGCAGTAGGTAAGCATGCACATATATTTTATTGTTTGAAGGTTATTCATAAGGGGATACATAGTATATGCAGTTGAATATGGTAGGCAAGCATGTGCAGATGTGCTTATTTATCTGATTGGCTGGTATTATAGATTCATAGATATTTTAAGACCACTGAGCCTCCATGTGAGACCTGTGACATTTTATAGGAGAGACTCGGGGTGCTACACCAAGTACAGCAACATCACAGTAAGGTGAAATGAGCACAGAATTTAAAATTTCAAGTTTAATACAATAATTGGGCAAAATGTAGAGTATACAGAAACAGTGTTATTTTAAAGCAATGTACTGGACATTATTTCTAAAATAGCAGGCAATAAATAACACTGCATTCCCAGGTCTGACAACATCAGTAAAGCACATGACAAATAAAAAACCTCATCATGGTTTAGCAGAATGAACACTGAGAACCTAAAGGAACCCATGGGGCATTCATTAGGTTCAGACAGCACCATCATAACATAATGTCTGATTGGGACATAACCAAAATTCAGAGTACAGTCTGACACTTTAAGGGGTGTTATAAAGGGTATGAGAACAGAAGTTTCGTATTAATAGCACAGTACTGGCAAATATTTACAGGAATATTCATAAGCAAAATAGCCCAAGGCTCACACTGCTGCATTAAATTAAGTTAGTACAGGAAGCATTGTCAAATAATTTGCATAGACATAGTGGAAATAGTAAAACATTCTCAGTTCATTTGCATAAGCAGCATTTAATTGCAGTGGAAATTGTTAAGTGTCAGCAATATTTACAGGAATATTTTAAAAGTATGGCTTTATACTAATTTTTATACTGCTTGTATTGCTTGCAGGAATTTCTAATTCCTCCAGCTCTTTCTTGTAACAGGGTATCTCAGAAAACTGTAGTGTGAGTGTACCTAGTTGCTACCAGCAATAACTTTCACTCTACTCACTTACAGGATAGAGAATATATATGAATCATTGAGGGACTTTGGAAGAAAAGCTTCAGCATATGAACTCTAAGATGCATTAGGAAAGAATAATATAGTTCTTTATACAGCTCAGCAAAGAGTGAACAAAGGACAGCTGTAATATGTGTGCATTAAATCAAGGTCCACAAAATGACATTTCTAGAAGGGTCTGCACTAGCTGTTAACAGAACTACACTAATAAGACATACTAGAACCCTTATATACTCATGGTATGACGACATTTTATAAATGTCATTCCAAACCATTGTCATTAAGAGCATTCCCCATCTTTAGTCTTTTCTGGAAGTTTTTCTCTTTTACTGTTCTAACAGAGCAGTGTTAGGAATATCATCATGACAAGAAACAATTGTTCCTTCTTAACCTTGTCCTTGGCTGTACCCTTGAAAATTATACTTGTCCAAGTAATGTAAAGGATTATATGAAGAATATGCTAATTAGATGGAAACAATTATAACTTTCCTTTAAGGAGATAACCTACAGCTTAAAAGTAGTACAGACCTTGATGTGGGCCATTATCTTTTATATGCGTGGAACATTTTCCTATTGTTAATTAGAAACAGGCTTGCTTGATGTCAGTAGCTAAGACTGAAGGGAAAATGTACCGTCTAGCAGCTAAGTCTAGCCTTATTGTTAATGAGTCCATCACCACCGCTTTGTCTTCCATCACTGTGACAGCTCTGCTGCTTAGGAACAGACACCAGACCTTATCAAATTATTTACCTGTGTTTGTTGTTGGAGTGCAAAATATTATAGATTTAATTATGTGTGTTGGGGGAGGGGGGCGGAAGTGATTAATATTTGTGACAAGATGAAACCATACAGAAGATTTATTAATGGGCTAAAAATAAAAGTAGAACATTACTTCCAAAGTAAAATATTGTCACTGATTATTTTATAAATATTAGTTTTCTGTCTGCCTGTTCTGTTTGTGACAATTTAAACTATTTAAATTTAAGTGGACTTTCTCAGAGCTTGCAAAAACCAAAAGCTTGGCAGTTCTACAATAATCACATTGGTAAGTTTTCCACCAATACCAGACCTCCACTGTTTGAAGAGGTAGTTCTTGGTATGATTGTTTGCTGCGGTACATATTTCATTCGCAGTACGTAGTACAGTCACCAGCACTTCATAACAGAAAAGGCTTCTACCAGAATATCAGCCCACATTCTTTTTACTCTTTTTATTGGAAGAAAAAAAATTATCTGAATATTGTGGAATGTTGATTTAGTTGTCACAGATGTGCTCACAAAAATCATCTGGAGCTATATATTTCTAAAGTGATTGTTGGACACACTAATACTGCAGCACAGCATGAAAATTCTGACTTGGACTTATAAAACCATGACTACACTCACCAGGAAGGTTTGCCTATGAATGCAAACCTTGATTATCTGAGATGTAGTTTCTATTTTTTTTTTCTATCTGGAGCTCTAGGCATTCTGAACAGTTATTATTATTATTATTTCAGGTCAAACATTTTATGGGGGCTAGTGTCTGCAAATAATAATTATGTACACTGCTGACCCAGTTTTTTTCTTATTAAAAGGCCGTGCCCTCCAGAACAGTTTTGATTACTAGAAATAAGAAAGGATTTTTTTGGCGAACAGATGCTGCCTTTTTTCATAATAGATGTAGGCGTTATGCACTGTAAGTCATCAGCAATTAGTCTCCAGCTACATGCTATAGTAGTGCTTCCCTAGAAATGGAAGATCAAAAGTGATATAATTATTATTTGCAAAAATGAGTACTTTGTATTACTTTAAGTACATATTGCCTGATGGCTAAATTAGCAGCTTACTTTTTGCAATACTGTAAAATAACAGGAATGTCCCTCAAAAAAAGATTAACTTGTAGATTTAGTACTGTATTCCGGGGAATCATAAAATATATATTTAAAACTATTACTTGTCTCTTTTCTTAGGAAGTAGAGTCATGTAAACAGCTATACAGGGAACAAGCAGGTCTACCAACATACCCCTCAAACTTTTAGCACAATAAAGCTGGACAAAGCCAAAATAATGGTGGGACAAAGGTTCAAAAATAGTGACACATTTTAAATATTAAGCTTATAATAAACTTGCTAGAATAAAAGGTTTTGTGTTGCCATGCATTTTCAGAAACATATGAAGCCTGAAACTCAAATGTCTGTCATTATTTAGTGAATTCAGTTCTACTAAATAATGACAGACATTTGAGTTTCAGGCTTCATATGCTTCTGAAAATGCATGGCAACACAAAAGCTTTTATCCTAGCAAGTTTATTATAAGCTTAATATTTAGTGAATGCAGTTCTAACCTGCGGTGGTGGTGCTGCGGTAGCGTTGTCGCCTCACAGTAAGATGCTGTCTGGTTCGATTCTCAGCCTGAATGCCTTCTGCGTGGAGACATGCGTGAATGGGCGTACCTTCATTGAAGGTTGTGCGTCAGGGCTGGTAACTCGACACGTAAAAATCAACTACCAATCATTAGCAGACTGTGAGTTCCGCTGTGGCGACCCCTAACTGGGAAAAGCCGAAAGAAGCAACAACAAAAAATTTGGTGAATTCAGTTCTCACTGATTTGCCATAAAACTACAAATTTTATGAGGAACAAACCAAAAATATGAGGCAAAAATCTGGGCAGTTGAGAAGTATGTCCGCCAACAGTTTTAACAATTGTGTTTGTTATTTGCACAAGTCTGACAGTTAGCTTAGAGGATTAAGGAGGTGTTAATGACCTGTTTCCTGTGGTCCAGTGGTGGAAGGTTTGATTCCCGTAGCCTCCATTGCTTAACTGTGTGACTCTGAGCAAGTCGCTTAACCAGACACTTCTCTTGGGTTGAGCATGAAAAAGGTCCATTGAGATCAGTGTGCTACTCCAGAAAACAAATAGTCTGCCTTGCTTTACTGATTCACAATGAAATTCAAAAGCTAGTTTTGCATAGAATCTACTTGGAAAACTTACAGCTTAGTATCTAAAAAGTTTTGAGATATCATGGGCACAAGTTCCCATTGTGCATTCAAGACCATGCACAGTAAGTCATGAAACTGCAGGAAATTAAGTGAGATTGGGAGAAATATATACTAAGTCCAGAATTACCCCTTTCACTGAGGTATAGTGATCTAGAAATTGGTATAAATAAGTAGCAGGAGTATGGGGTATGCATCGCCACCACACTACGATGGAGAGGCCCCCTGAAAAAAAAAGTTTTAGTGTGTAAAGTACAGTTTTGTAAATAAACTTACTATAACAGTAGATGTTCTAATAGATCACAGTTGCAGTAGTTTATATTACATGGGTCTTACCCCCTCCACCGGCCAGTTTCAGTGAGCTATGGGCACTCTCCTAGGTGATCCAATAGCCAGAAGTGTGTGAGGCACACAATATAGAACTCAGTTGGAATGACAAAATACTTTTTAGCATTTTTTTGTCCATGAAGGAGACAAGATCCCTGAATATGTATGCTAGGGAACAAAGTGAACTATAACTATATGCAAAAAAGGGTGAAAACAAGTATCCCTGGCAACCTAAAATAACAGAAAAAAGGGAGGTGGAGGGAGGGGCGGCTATTGTAATGGTGATCCATTAGAACATCTATGCTTATAAGTTTACTTACACAACTGTACTATGTCTAATGCATGGTTCACTGTTATTGTAGGGTAGATTACTGTAGCTTAAACAGGAGTGTAGAAACAGGGAGGAGGCCACAAACTAAGACTCCAGGATCCCCTAGAGAATACTTCTTGAAAACCCTCTTCTGGACCTGGAAAAAGAATCCAGTTTGTAGTGCTTTGTGAAAATATGTACAGAAGACCATGCTGCTGCCTCTAGAATATGTTTGCAGTCCACTCCTTTCCATAAAGCCATGAAGACAATGCCTTTGTTGAATGAGCTGTAACTCTGTAAGTGTTTTTTAATGGTGAGTATAACAAAAAGTAATAATGTGAGATAACCACCTAGAAATAACCAGTTTTGTCATTGGATGTCCCTTCTTCTTACCTATGTAGGAGACAAACAACTTGTCAGCTTTCCTGAAAGGTTGAGTTTTGTCTTGGTAGCGTTTGAGCTGCCAATGTATATCCAATGAGTGAAGAATCTTCTTCCCTTGTTCTTTTGTTTAGGGAACAATACTTGGAGATTAATAGTCTGGCTTTAAGTAAATTCTGAGATGATTTTAGCCACAAAGATATAATTTTCTCTCCAAGAAACTATGTTCTTCTGAAAAATTAGGTTGGTTGATTCACCATGACAGCTTTTAACTTAAATACTCACCTAGTTGATATCAGAGCAATAAGTTAAATGGTCTTCTGTGTTAAGAGCCTCAAATCAATCTTATGAGTTGGTTCAAATGGAGACAGAGTAAGCTTCTCAAGTACAAAACTGAGACTCCAAGGAGGAGTCATCTGTTTTCAAGGTAAGCAAATATTTAAGACCTCTTTCAAAAGGTGTTTAACGTAAGCATAGTTAGAATGGGGGGGGGTCTAAGAGTAGACTAGCAGAAATGGCTGGCAAATGAAGAAGTGTATGGGAAACCACTGGACAGTAACTCACATAAATAATCAAGAACAAGAAGCCACTGGCCCTGAAAAAGGTTCTGGTTCTTTGAGTGGCACCAGCTAGAACATTTTTTCCCACTTGCACATTAGTACCAGGTTTTCTTCCTCCTTTAATACCTGATGTACATCTTCAAAAAAAAAAAAGTGCATGAATGTATCATGATTTTATAATCCAGGCAGTAAGCTGAAGATTTTTGAGACTGGGATATATCACACTCTCTCATCTTGTGTGAGTAAATTTGGTCTGCAATGAAGCTTATGGTAATTGCCCTTGGTCAGATTGAAAAGAATAGGTAACCATAGTTGCCTTGATCAGAAGGGAGTCACCACCATAGTTCTTGAAGAGTCATTTTTGATGTTTAGAAGAACCTTGGTAATCAGTGGAAAGTGTGGAAAAGCATACAGAAACATTCACCTCCAAGAGAATGAGAAATCATCTGTCTTCAAGGCCTGAGTGCAAGGAATGCTGGAGCAGAATTCTATCAGTTGTCTGTTCTGAAAGGAAGCAAACAGATTTAATTGAGGTGTTCCCCATAACTAAATCAGTTTCTGGAAGACCTCAGGATGATGTTTCCATGCGTGAGAGTCTATCCTAGTTCTGCTGAGCAATAAGGTTTTGCTCTGATGGAATGTATGAAGCTAGATGAGTCAGTCTGGACTGAATTTCTACCTTCCAGGCTATCAGAGATGGTTTGAAAAGAGGTGATGTTCTGATATCCTACTGTTTTTTTATGTACCACATCACAGTGATATTGTCTGAGTACACCTGCAGAAGTCTTGGGGACTAGAGATGCTTCAAGGCCTTCAAGGCATTAATAACAACCAACATCTCCCTGTCAATAATGTGCTTTTGTCTGTCTCTCTGGTCACACAGAACTTGCATTTTTACTGCTTTTGAAGTTGTTCCCCACACAAGGTCTGATGCATCTGTAGGGAAGAATGGCAGACCTGGTCCCTGGGCTATCTGGTCTACCTACCATCCAATTTTCCTCTTTACATGTCCCAGAACTATAATCTGAAAAGTCAAATGGCACAGATTCTGAATCCAAAGTGATTTGAGGTACTAATTATATTTTCCTCATGTTTAGTTTGGCAAATGGCAGCATGATTATCACCAATGCTATGTTACCCTAGAATCATGAAAAACTCCATGTAGATGCTTGACTTAGGTTGCAGAAACTCAGGAAGAACTGTTAACATCTCTACTTTTGCTGTTGGAAGAAAGGCCAAATCCAGAAAACATCCTAGGAAAATTTTCTGTGAGATAGGATGACAGAAGACTTATGTAAATTGATTTGAAAACTCAGATTGAGTAGAAGTTGCTGAACAGTTGTTAGTGACTGTTGACAGAATAAAGACTACAAAGATTAGCAAATCATCCAAGCAAGGAAAATGTGAATGCCATGGAGGCTGCAATCAGCAGTAACTAGTCATAGGCATCCTTAGTGCAGTGGAGAGTCTGAAGAATACCTCTCAACCTCTTAGTGCAAGAAATCTTGACCAAGCCAAAATAGTGGACAGGCAAAGACCCAAAAAGTAGGAGCAGATTTAAAATATTGCTCTTATAAACTTAGAAAGCTGCTAGAAGGTTTTGCATTAGCATTCATTTTCTCAGGGATATGAAGTCTAAAACTGAAATGTATTATTTAGTGATTTTTAGCCACCTAAGATTTGCCAGAAAACCACAAATCATAACAGGAACCGATCAAATGAGGTAAAAATCTGGAAATTCTGCAAAAATTAGAGCAGTTAAGAGGTATGGTGCAAAGGGTAAAAAGAAAAAAAGAACTGAAAGTGGTAAGCCAGACACAGCAAATCTTAAGAAATGCCTGAAATTCTTGGCAAAAGGAATGCAATGGTTGTGCTTTCCATCTAGCTTTACAATGAAAGCTTGAGGAAGAATCAGGCTTGTAAGATATTGAAATAACATGGTGAACTTTGTAATCTTGGCAAAAAGTTTTAGAGAGGAAATATCCAGCACTGGCATATAGGATCCTCTGATCTGCAAACTAGAAATATCCTCAATTAATTGGATGGGAGGTTGACAGGCACTGATTCTACTCTTCCCTTAGAAGCATGATTTTCAGAAAGGGAGGAAAAAGAGAAAATTGATTCTCTAGATAAGACGGAATCCCCTGAAAAGGTGGAAGGGACTCCCATTGTCAAGAGTACTCCCAGTTGATTATTTTAAGGACCCAACTGTCTGAGACTATTGTAAGATTAAGCTCAACAATATACTAAGGTTGAAAGTAACTTTGCTACAAATATGCAACATAAATAAGGAATAAGATAAAGCGTGCTTAAATGTAGAAACAGAGTTTAGTAATATGTGATTAGCAGCCATACTAAATGACTGTGGCTTAAAAAATAAGGAACTTGCTTATGAGTGTATTACACACACATCAAGAAAGCTGACTTCTTACAGACATGACAAGAATGTAATTTGCTTTCTTTAAAGAACTGACAACAGGACATGTTTTTCTAAGAAAGTTTAAAAATATGCTTTTCTAATCCACAAGGCATTTCCTTGAAGACAGTTTACTTATCAGCATTTGCACAAGAACAGATGTGTCAGCATTTGCATCATCAAGGCAGTATCTTTCCAAAACCAAGAGGGTGTGTGTTTAACTAAAAATATATAAAGTCTGTATTAAATCCAGTTATGTTAGGGGTATTGGTAGGGACACATTTTGTCCTGAGGTAAATGTTATATCTCTCACATCATCTGTACTATATGAAAAGTAAGTAGAACATTTTCTGAAGCTGTAACAGAAGTATGTGTGGTTTATTATAAAAAGTTATTGGTTACTGCTCTTAAAGACAGGTACTGCAAAGTATATTCTCTCATCAGTGTATATTCTGCAAGTTTCTGTATGCAACAGACTGTGAATGCAACTATAACCAGACTTTGATTTCAGCAGAATCCAGCCAGCAAGACTGAGTGTCTTAAGAAGACTTCAAATCCATCACAGTAAGAATCAGAGTAAGAGCACAGTGTTTTTGGCACAATAAAATTTAATTTTTCAATGGTGAGCCTACCTGCATTCGAGCACAGAGGGAAGGGTAAGCCCTGCAGAGGGTTACTTCAGCCAAATTGTAGTAACTAACATTGGTACGTATGTGTCAATCCTAATCAGAAGTATTCCAGTTTATGTAGCTTGCAGTAGTAACATTTTTTTAGACGTCTACATCCATAGTGAGACTGAAGTTCAAGTCGCAGTGCCATAAATTCTCCATGAAAAGTTGGACATCTACTTTCACAGCAGTCCACTGCCTGTTGTGCTTCACCAGCTTCTCAAGTGGCTTTGAAAATTTTCCAACCATCAGCAGCAACAGCCTGATCACCTGTTTTCTTGCTGACTGGTAAGACTTTTTTCTGTGTCACATTTTTTAGTGTGGATGCTATTAGACAGTTTGCATATTATTAGACAGTTTGGATGTTATTATACAGTATGGATATTTTCAGACATAATTCAAGCAAATGTAAACCAAGCTTTAGTAAATTGCAATGTTGGTATACACAGCACATTAGTAAATGTACAACCTTAGTAGGGCAGGTTGATAGTAAGGCATTATGTAAATGTATTACAATATTTGACTGGTATCTCAAAGAAAACCATGTGGGGTATGACAAATGTTTATTGTGTGAGCAGTTATGTCCTGTCACCACATGTAAAAGGTTTATTTCAGAGTTACAACAGGAGTCAAATCAGTTACTGACCAGACCTCTAGTATATTTTGTTACAAAAGAATGTAATAAACTTTTAAGAGACAGACACAATGAGTTCAGGAAGTTTAGACAAGTTATACAAACATTTTTTCAAAAGTGCATAGGAGATTCAGATTCAGCAGAACAGGTTCCTGAGACATATCAGGCAGACCATGAGAGACTCTTGAACAGCAGTTACAAGATGAAGAAAATAGATTAGCTGAACTGACAGAGATTGACTTCTTACATACATCGGGAAAGAGCAGGAAACTACAGCTGATCTTTACAAAAGATATATATTTTATAATATGTTTGTGTTTTGAAAATGGTTAAGCATACATGGTAGGATAGTAAAATACAAATCATTCTCAAATGTCTAAAACTTCCATTAAATTAAAGCAAGATATTTATCAGTACTACAGTAAAGTAGAGCATGACTGCCATTCTCATAGCATAGTCAAAAGGTAAACAAAACAGTTCTAGTATATAAAAATTAAATAAAAATAGTTAATAAGAGTAAAGATTTACAGTCACAACACTGACATGCATGTATTTCCTTTTTATACAATGCACAAGAATAACAGGCAGGCAACAGCAAATATAAATAGTGGGGCGGATTCACGAAGGCTTGCACGGAGTCTAAGAGTAGAGTAAGACTCCATGCAGCAGGGGTGTGCAAGAGAGCTCCTAAAACAACTCTTGCACGGACAGGGTTAGTTTATGCAAATTACCTCATTTGCTGCTGAAAGCTATGCAAATGAGGTAAATTTGCGATCCAGGAAATACTAACCTGTCCGAGTAAAGGATGCATCCAGTTGAGGAAGCATGCCAATGGCCAAATATACGGCCATTGACATTATTTTCCATTGCAAAATAAAAAAAAAAGAATTTTTTTCTTGATCTCCGATGTTTAAGCATAGCGCAGCGCCGCGCAAACGTGCTGCGCTCTAAAAACCAGAAAAACAAAAAATAAAAGCCACAAATAGGGATTTTATTCAAAATATTCATCTGCTATGCAAGTGAATGGCAGGCTGAAGACAACATAGCTACTGAAGAGGTTGCTAAGGGGGGAAGCTCAGTCTGAGAGATGTAACCAAACATTAGTAGGCAATGCTATGCAAATGAGGATAAGGACAGTGAATTCTAATTTTTCCTGCTATGTGAACCATGTCCCTAGAGTGTAAGAGTAGGATAAGGGGAGTAACAGAGTAGAAGATGGGTGACATCATGAGGGGGTATGTATCAAAAAGACTGTAAGCTTATTAGAGCAGAGTGGCATGTGTTTGCTGTGAGTTACTCAGGACTAAAAGAGGTGTGTCTACAGTTGTCTAAACTGAAATCCAGAAACCGAAGGTGTACGCCGTGGCTATCACTAAAGTTTCTTGCAAAGCTGCTTACACTGTGTGCATGCATGTGCGCACATGTAAACCCGTCTAAGCCTGTGTGCGCGTGTGTGCACCCGTGTAAGCCTGTGTAAGGCCGTCTAAGCTTGTATACATGAATGTGCACCCACCTAAGCCTGTGTAAGCCTGTGTGTGCGCATGTGCACTCGTGTGCGCGTGTTTGTGCTTGTTTGCATGGCGCTGCCCCCTGTGGAAACAGAAATGGGAAAAGGAAGGAAAAGACATAGTAGGAAGTTAACCAAGGAGAACTAGCACAGCTGGCAGGTGAAATCAATCAGAATCAGCCAATTACACAGGCAGTACACTAGCCCAGCCCAGCCCAGCCCAGCACTTAAAACTCTGCAAACAACATTCCCCCATGTTTTTCTCAGAAACACTGCAACACTGCAGTCTACAAAGAGAAGTGAAAACTTAAAAAGCTTAAACTGAGACATAAAAATGTTAGGGGTTGCCATTGCTGTTATAAGGCAACATGTGCAAGATGCTGAGGGTGGTGCCATTATGAATGCTGCTGAGCAACCCACAGTGAGGAGATGGAGAAGAGTGTACAGACCCAGGGTAACCTACCAGGGGCTACATGAGCTGGAGATAGTGGAGCGCTATAGAGTGGGCAGAGACCTCCTGCAGCAAATTGTTGAGCTGTGCAGGCCACGCCTCACACATAGAACCAACAGAGGGGAACCCATCCCAGTGGAAACCAAGGTATGTGTTGGCCTAAGAATACTAGCAACAGGTACCTTCCAGAGACCAACTGGTGATACGATGGGGATTTCACAGGCATCAGCATCAAGGGTACTGCACCAGTTCCTGAATGTTATGTCAGCACATGTCGGTGATCATGTATATTTCCCCAATTCCCATGAGGTATTGGCCAGCAATATGCATTTCTTCCAGCAAATAGCGGAATACCCTGAAGTAGTGGGTGCAATTGACTGCATGCACATACACATCAAAGCACCAGCTGGTGAGCGGGGTTGGGTCTACATCAACCGCAAGGGCTTCCACTCCATCAACTGTCAGGTCATGTGTGATGCCCAGGGCATAATAATGAATGTGTGTGCTGGCTGCCCTGGAAGCTACCATGATTCCAATATCTGGCATCTGTCGCAGCTGTACCAGACATTTGGCAATGGGGACATCCCTAACGGTCACCTAGTGGGGGATGCTGGATACACACTGGAGCCGTGGCTGATGACACTCATCAGAAATGCACACACACCTGAACAAGAACTCCATAATGAGGCACACGCACAAACACGAAATATAATCGAGCGTGTGTTTGGGATGCTCAAGTCACGGTTCCAGTGCCTGGACACATCTGGTGGAGCCTTGCAGTACTCACCAACTTCTTGTACCCAAATTGACATAGTATGTGCCATGCTACACAATATGATCCTGCGAAAACAGCTGCAGCAGGAACAGCATGGGGCAGGGCCAAACAGACCCCCACCATTGCCAAGACCTGCACAGGCACAGTGTAACTCGGAGGAGGAACAACCTGAGCCTGCCCCAGTAGGCAGAAGGAGGCATGCCCACTATGCCTTGTCCTTGGCAAAGAGGCAATGCATAGCATATACACTGGCTCAGTAGGAACCATGGAAATGATGCCTCTCTCTGACTCGCACATAAAATAAAAGGGATGCCTAACTTGACACTACCTGTTTCCAAACATGTATAGGCAGTGTAGTATGTGCATCTGACATAGGCAGCCCTGCAGCACCACCTGAGGCATGATTGCCATGTTTTAAGCAATATAAAACAGTGCTAAGCAGCTTTCACCAATATCTAGTATATGTAAACAAAATTGTTTGTGCAATGTTGGGCAAGGTCAGGGCAAGTTGAGCAAAGTCAGTTAAACATGCTCATATCTGCTTTACTGTTCCTTAAGCAGTCTGGTCTGGCCAGCATGAAAATAAAAAGCAGTGACATGCCTTGAACCCAGGATACTGTGCACTGGAGTCACAGTACTGAACCACTAAGCCATGATAGCATTTTAGTGGCACAGACACAGCAGGACAATTGTACACTAATGCAAACACAAAGCAATGCTGTATCATGCTCTTAAAGAGGCAAATGGGTAACCTTCCCCACATGCCTATGCAGACAGAGAACATCAGGCCAGGCGTTGTGATGTGGGTTGTGTAGGCTATGAAGTTGCAAGCTAATATACATGACACTGGAAGCTAAGATCTGTAGTACAGTAGTATGCCTCAAGCCAGTATGATAGGCAACAGTACAAACTGTAATGGTGTCCTGTACATAGCAGTGCAGGCACAACAAATGTGTATAAGTGTCAGGTGAAACCCACATCCTATGTATACCCACAGTAACAATCCGGTGTGCCCACGGGTAGAAATGTACAAAGAATAGCTGTCCTCCCTGTATGTAGAAATGTTGATATGTCTATGCAAAGTGTCTCCTGGAAGCCCTGCAGGCACAGCATGATCCCTGTTGATCTATGACACAAAGGTGAGCCCTGCTGCAAAAATACAACTTGATTTACCATACACATATAGTACAAATGTGTATACTGTGCATGCTCCCACACACCAACAAATGTAGTGGATTTCATTCAGCATTACACTGAAAGGTCATACTGGGCATGCTCACACACTTAAAGAAACGAAGCAAATGTCAAGCAGGAAGATACTGAAAGGTCATACTGGCCATGCTCACACACTTAGGCTAAATACGGATGTGATAATAAGGGATCTATGGATAAATGTGTATAGTCATCTCTACTTCCAGAAACACATTCACAAAGTGGTCTGAAAATCCTGCTATGTGTTCACACAAACTGCCAAGGTCTGTGCATGTAGGTCAAAGGAGGTTGCCACACTCAGCAGTCATCAGACCTGTCAGAGAGTACCACAACACACTTGCAATGAATGTGACTAGGCATGTTCAGCAGCTAGAAACACCAATGAAGTACCTTAACAAGAGGATAATGGCCTCATATAGTTGCCCCATGCAACAAGACTGAAATGTAACCCAATCTGTACTCTGTTGCATACTGTCTACTCAGGAGATCTCTGCCCAACAGACAAGTCCATGTCATGGTTACACTTAGATCTGTTCTGAGTTACAGCTCAGTGGCACTAAATGTACACCCTGGCAGATAGGATCAGTGTTAACTTTACCCCTCTCTCACCCATGAAAGAGGACATGTCTATAATAGAAGACTGCAAAGTTACTGTCATCACAGCTGCACAGGTAAAAAACACTCTCCAAAGCCAGTATCACAGCAGCCATGGGACTAGATAACTTCCCAGGCTGTGTAGTATCTACATCCCTGAAGTAAACATTAACATGGAAGGCCTGTGGCAACTGAAGTTTCCAGAGGACTGCAAACTAGGAGCCATCATTGTAAACACTAAAGATGTGGACATCCTACAAAAGGGCCTCACTGAGAAAGATGGCTGTTGTCCAAGCCATGGGCTGTAGCTCAATGCCAAAAGGTGCATTATCATCACCTCTGTAGCCAAGAACTACAACATAGATGGTAGTATACTTCACACTGTAAGCGTGACAAGAGACCCTGGGTCACAGGTGGACAGTGGATACAACTGTGATGAGCACATTCCCACAGTAGTCAGGAAACCCTCTTATGTGGCACACCTAATCACAAAATGTGTCTCATGCAGAATAGAAGAGGACATTGTTCCCTTCTACTCACCACTCACTAGAACTCTAAAAGAGTACAACGCCACTGTTGCTATGTACCTCACAAGACAACTACAACAACTGGAAAGCCAGCAGCAATACCTCACAAAGAGCATTAGTGGCCTGAAATATATGCCATACACAGACCATTGCAAAATGCTCCATCCGTACTCCCTTGCATATCGCCTACTCAGAGGTGTTCACTGCGTAACATACAAAGCTATGTCAAACATAGAGCTGTTGGATATGATCCACGTAAAACACTCACAATCACCCTGACCTTTGGACCCAAGACCACGAGTGAAATACAAAAGGAAGGGGTGTAGCCATTTACCTTATGGATATCCACACCTCCAGGTTACTGGCACATCATGAGGCCTTGGAGACCATGCAAGTGCAACTAACATTGGGCAAAGCTGCCCATCAGAATGTAGCCTGCTACAGATCACGTACCTTGTCTCAGGAACCTCACTCAGTATTCTGGAGAACAATGGCAAATATAAAGGTCCTATCAAACACCATTATATGAGGAGATTACAACTACCCAAACACTGAGTGGGTGAATTACTCGTATACAATGTCCTTTGCCCAATGTGTCCTAGAGTTAAGAAACTCTAACACCCTGGAACAGCTGGTCAGCACACCCACTAGAGGTGACAACATGCTGGACATGATCATCACCAACATGGGATACCAGTGTTCCACAACAGAGATAAACCCCCTGCTGGTAATATCAGATCATTAAGTAATCACACTGGACATCCACATCCCGCCCCCACACCCAGTCAATGAAACCACTGTGAAGACATGTGCAAAAGCAAACTGCACACTTCCCAAGACCAAAGTGGAACGTTCCGAAGACCCCTTGCTGTAGGATAATGGTATGCAATCTGCAGAATCATTTACAAGTGCATCCTATGAGCATCTACAGGGATGCATGGAATGAGACATCACAAATAAAACCAATATGCACTCCTCCAAAAATAGGACAACAAGCAGGTGTTTGTTGTCCATAAATAAGCTAGACAAGAGAAGGAGGAAACAAACACATGATAGATCCAACTTCACTAAAGGAAAGGCATCACTGATCATTATCAGGAAGAAACAATGATCACTCATAAAATAATTCAAGGACAGTGTCTAAAGACAAATAGCCAAGGAATGTAAGAATAACAACCACAAAGCCTTCGGTAGCTATACCAGACATGTAGGTGTCAACTTCCAAATATGCTGTCAGCTACTGAAAAAAGGAATGACATACACCAAACCAACTTTCATTGCCCACACCCAGGGGGACAAGTTCAGTGTAAACTCCCCCCCATCACCCACAAAAGGGCCTGTGTCCATCACAGAAGGATGCAGAGACCCAGACGTCATGGACATGCAGGTAAAGACAGCCCTCACCAAAGCTAAGAACATAGCATTAATGTGACTGTATGTTGTCCCAGGCTGCGTCTTACACTAGGCCCATAAGGAACTACACCCTCACCTACATTCACTGTCCAGACTCAAGCATACAACAGGCTATGTACCCAAAGAATGGCATACACTAACAGTCATCCAGCTCCACAAATTGTGTGCCAAAACAGAACCTGGAAACCATTGCCCAATACGTGTACTCAGCCTGGTCTACAGAGCTATTGAGCAAATTGTCATGGAACCCATACACTGAGATATTGGAGATCTGCAGACACTGGACTCTACACAACTTTGCCTTGTTAAAGGCAGAGCCTGGCTGCCAAACCTAGTTGACTTATTTAAAACAGTTACCATGAACATAGATGGAGGTGAAAGTAGTCCACACAGCCCACCTGGAACTCACTAAGGGCTTACTACACCATTCCCCACTCTGTCATCATGGACAAGTGTACCAGCTTGAACATGAACAGCTATGTCACAGGATGGGTGGGCAAGTGGCTCACAGATCAAACACACATGTTCATAGTTGCGGGTGCCATGTCCAACTCTAAGCCAGTCACAAATGGCATCACACAGGTCTTGGTCCTGGGACCCCACCTGTTCAGTAGATACTGCTCAGAGGTACAGGCAAGCACAGCAGGTGTAAGGCTGAACAGGTTTGCAGATGACTGGAAACTGTGGTCCATAATTGACTGTACAGCTGACACAGACATCCTCCAGAAGTGTCTTACAGAGACAGATACTTGGTGTCAAAACAATGCCCTCAAGTTGAATGGCAAAGAATGCATAGTCATCCCCTTTGGGTAATACAAAGTGCACACAAATTACCACATAGGTGGTAATCCAGCATGTACAGAGAAAGTCATTATGGCCCTGGGGACACAGGTAGATAGTAAACTCACCTTTGATGATCACATGGCCAAAGTGTTTAGACATTCCTTCAATGTAGGCCATCTAATGTCACCTAATGTAACCCACTTCGTATAGTCTGATTATGTCACCATCCTACAAATATACCTGTGGAAAGGATAACTCCCAGTAATGTGTATAGCATGTAGTGTTAATGTATACTCCTGTAGTATCATGAAGTAGTTAGGTAGGGATTTGAATCCTGCACTGGACAACTGTGTGTGTGTGGTCTCCTTGGGAAGAAGCAACCTTTTAGGAGAGTAGTAAAACACCTCAAAAGCGGTAAACTAACCTTTGTCAAGTCTGATGATGTCACCATCCTACAAATATCCATGTGGAAAAGAGAACTCCCAGTAATATGTATAGTGTGTCGTGTTAATGCATACTACTTCTAGTATCATGAAGTAGTGAGGTAGGGGTTTGAATCCTGCACTGGACAACTGTGTATGGTCTCCTTGGGAAGGAGCAACCTTTTAGCAGAGTAGTGAAACACCTCAAAAGTGGTAATCTAACCTTTGTCAAGTCTGATGATGTCACCATCCTACAAATATACCTGTGGAAAAGAGAACTCCCAGTAATATGTATAGCGCATCGTGTTAATGCGTACTCCTCTAGTATCATGAAGTAGTTAGGTAGGGGTTTGAATCCTGCACTGGACAACTGTGTGTGTGTGTGTGTGGTCTTCTTGGGAAGGAGCAACTTTTCAGGAGAGTAGTGAAACACCTTTGTCAAGTCTGATGATGTTACCATCCTACAAATATGCCTGTGGAAAAAAGAATTCCCAGTAATATGTATAGCGTGTCGTGTTAATGCGTACTCCTCTAATGTCATGAAGTAGTTAGGTAGGGGTTTAAATCTTGCACTGGACAACTGCTTGTGTGTGGTCTCCTTGGGAAGGAGCAACCTTTTAGGAGAGTCGTGAAACACCTCAAAAGTGGTAATCTAACCTTTGTCAAGTCTGATGATGTCACCATCCTACAAATATCCACGTGGAAAAGAGAACTCCCAGTAATATGTATAGTGTGTCGTTTTAATGCATACTCCTCTAGTATCATGAAGTAGTTAGGTAGGGGTTTGAATCCTGCACTTGGTGAGTGTGTGTGCTGTATGTGTGTGACACTGTTGGTCAATGTGTTGTGGGTTTTGCTTTTACTACTGTATGACATATCAGCATGCACTGCACATTTGATCTAGCTGTGTGGCAAATACATATACGTACATGTTACCTCAATGATTGCATGTGTGGGAACCCTGCTTTCTCCAAGAACACAGCTCTCATCCTTGCCAGACTGTGCTGCTGCTTCCCAGACCTTAGGTCACATCTGTATGCTTGTGACAAGCCCAGCCACTGCAGTGATCCCTGGCCTAGGTCATCTGTGTCACACAAAGTCATTACAGTTCCTATTGGAATGTGTGTGTGAGGGTCTATGGCCGAGGTATATGTCAGACCTGTTCAAACGCAGCAAAGTCTGTCAATGATGACTATTCATAACAGGTGTTGAACAACCTTTGTGGATATGCATGCAGTCCCCTTATTGCTTATGTGATCCACCGAAGGATCTCAAAATACCTTTGGAAATGTGATTAACAAAGGACAGATGAAGTAACACTTGGTTGCATGTACATATCGGTACCTGTTCATCATGTTGGTGGCTACTACCTATGTGGTACTGTGGGGATAATGTGTTCCGTAAAGGTGGATGACTATGCTTAGTTTGGCTTATAGCTTTCCAGCATGGGTTTGACAACAGGCATCTGTCTGTATGATACCCTTTTGCTGGATGTGAGTGTCATCTGGAGAATGCATTATAGGCCACAGTATGCATTACCAGATGTGGACAGACATATCCCTACTGTGATTGCTCGTACTTAAGAGAGCTATATGCCAAACAGGAGTGGTGTCAGTAATGGGTGCAGGTGAATACCAGTGGTTACTGGCATAGTATAGTACCTGAAGGATCCAAATGTTGCTGTGTGTCCTACATCTGTGTGTCGGTTGTCAAGACATCATCTAACGATTGGTTATGGTCAGGCTGTGGAAGTGATGTATACTACCAGAATGCAAAACAATGACAGATAGTAACAGTATCACCCACAGCACAGTGTCAATCCATGTCATACACATATGTGTAGTCAGGTTCTGAAATGTGTGTAGTACAATGCATACTGGCCACCAATAGAAACTATGGAATGTTACTGTGTAATACAGAGCATGTCACGCTGGCCATGTGTCCACTATGCACGTACATGCAGACAGTGCACCTCCACCATGTTCCAAACTGTATACATGCAAATCTGTGCTACACACATCCCACACATACAGTCCACTCTCTAAAACATGCTGCCAATACTGCACACATCAGCCAAGTGGCACGTGGCCGGACAATACACAATTGGAACCAACACTGGTGTAAACAACACTACAATGACAATCATAGCATTAATGCATCATGCCTGCTCAGCTACACCTTCAAGCATATCATTACACTGTACTGCTGACAACATGCTAACATTGCTATACTGCTATAAAGGCACCCTGTGCATCAGCACCATGGTAGCCTGTTCCTGCATCGATGTTACAGATGACAGGAGGCAGCACAGGTTTCATCATATGCACAGGTTGTGTTGTTGGTTTGTCAGAGGCCTACAGTGAGCCATCCAATCGACATGTGTGTGTGTGTGTGTGTGTGTGTGTGTGTGTGTGTGTGTGGGGGGGGGGGAAAGAATACTGGAATAAGCCAATGTTGATGCAATGTGTGTGGGTATGTGTTAGCCCTAGGTGTCTGGAGTATGTGTGCGTGTCTGCATGCACACAGTTCCACCATGTGGCTGCCATATATGGGTATTTGTGGGACAGCCACAGACTGTAACTGTGAGGTTTCACAGATCACCATCTCTGGTGATGGATACGGTACCTGTGCCTGGCAGGGGTGCTACTGACACTATCAGGTACTAAGCCAGACTGGGTACTATCCCCAGAGGTGGATGGATGTACACTGGACACAGGTCCCTGCTGGGACTGTCCAGAGCCATGTGCACGTGGTCTTGTAGGACGTTCTATGGACAGCCCACCCCCAAAATTGCTGGAGCTAGTACTGGCACTACGGGAGTGGCTGTGGCTTGAAGGACGTCTGCGGTGACTGCCAGCTGCTGATGTTGCTGGCATATGTCCACATCGACGACTCAACCGTCCTGCACTGTCCTGACACATGGACATGACATTGCAGAGGATATCTAATGTCTCTCCCCAACGTCTATCAGTGACCTCGGTGTAATGACGGATGGCACCTGCTAGGTCATGGATACTGTCAATGATGGTAGTGTTATGTGCCCTCTGTGCCCTTAGTCCCTGTCTGGTGTACCGTTCCATATGTGCCTTTGCCTCCATGACAGCCTGGAACATGTGTGACATTGCCAGACCTGTGGCACGTCTGCCAGTGGCATGATGAGTAGCAGTGCTCCTACGAGAACCCCTGGACATCTGCCTATGTGGTACACTTCCAGACATTTGGGTATGGCTGCTGTGTTGGGATGCATGTGCCATGGATACCACACTGTCTTGGCCAATGCCAACTGTATGCTGCCCCTCAGCTATGGGCATTGGTGATGGATGTATTGGCAGTATGACTGTATGCATGGATGGGGTGGACAGCTGTGTACTGTCGATTGGTGACCCAACGACAGACCCTGGCAAACATGCCTGTGCCTCAACACACCTATCATCAGTATCACTGTTTTGCTTGGTGACATCAGTTTCCCTGCTGCAGTGAACCAGCCCAAGGTCAGCACCTGTGAGAGGAAGACAGGAAACACACTTTACGACCTGTACATGATGTCGGCACACATGCACACATGCACACATGCACACATGAACACATGCACACATGAACACATGAACACATGCACACATGAACACATGCACACATGCACACAAATGGACTCATCATTAGAACACACAAACACACACACACACACACACACACACACACACACACACACACACACACACACACACACACCACCAGCAATCCAGAACATACTCAATAGCAGATGATGGTGGGGTACATTATCACAAGGCAAACAGTTATATCACACGTGTCAGCATGCAGGATGTGTGTTTCCCAACAGCATGCAGTGCGGATGTTGACAGCCCTTGCCAATAACACTATACATGTCTTTGATGCATGTGTGTTGTTGTTCAGTGATTGGCCTCACCCTGGAACACACTGTGTACATGGACACAACAGTGCTGTGCAAGTATTATAAGCTCTGCAATGTTCTGTGCCCTATCTCTCACAGGTATACATACCATGGCTGGATGTGTATCTGTGTGTCACATAGATATCCATTTCTGATTAGAGCACCTGTGTCTTCAGCAGATAATTGTGGACACAGGATTAGCACATGCTGCATGCATGCTCTGTATACACACAGGATGAGTGGTGCATGTTTACCTGATGGAATACCATTGCCATTGTACAGTGGTTATGGTGAGTGTAGGACATATTGTGGACATGCCAATGCCAGACATGACATGGCATGCTACAACACAACTGCAACATTAAACATCACACAGACACAGTGTGTGTCATGTGACCTATACACTCAATAGCATTACATGACATATATGTGTCACTTTGTACAAATGGTGATTGCTATGCATAATGTGTATCGGTGCATATGTTTGCACACACAAAACATTGAGGTGCATAGCAGTTAATGCTATGTGTGGTACTGTGGTCACTGTAACTGGATGGGCTGTAGTACCATGAGCCATCATCATGCAGCATCATGTGGTCACTCAAGGCTACTAATGTGTATCAGACCGGCACATACCATGCTGTACTGGAACTGCAGTACCATGGCTACATTCACCATTTCACAGCCACATGTTATATGGGTTTGTAAGGTGCCCAATAGGGAGCATTGCCTAACATGAATGTGTTGCGTGTTGGAGAGTGTTGCACTGCCCCATGATAGGCCTCTACCCCTCAGGTATATTATGTGTGCTGTGTGGGTGACATTCGGGATACTGGAGTGTGACCTTACAGCATGTGTCTGAATATGCCATGTGTAGCATATTAACATGTACTGCGTACGACCGAGTTGTGTATGTCATGTGCATGTGTATAGACTGCCTATCCAATGTCTACTATAGTGTAGCCACAATTGTTTGGGATGCTCTGTGTATTGCATGTGTTTGAGGCAGCCACTCACGTTATTGAGATGTGCATAGTCTCACAGCAAACATGCACAGCATGCATTATGAGTAGGTGTGTTACATGTGTACATGGCCTACACCTCACCTATGACATGCTTATTTTATTAGCAATATTAAATGTAGAACACACTCACCAGCATGGGTCTGCTGCCTTGCTGTCACACCAGAGGGACCTACAAGGATATGAAACAGTTTGTCAGTGGCAACAACTGTGGCATTGCTACTGTGGCTTTGCAATCTTACAGTAGCACAATGGTTGATGGTCACAGGCCTACACATCATGTTCCAAATTATCAGTATTGAACAACACCAGGCTCCACATCATCTAACTACACAGTATACATCTCACATATGCATGATCTAACAATAGAGGTAACAGTAGTCTACAGATAAGCCAACTTACCTGCACGCTCCATGTGAACTTGCTGGGGGGCTCCGGCCTTCATGATGTTGCATGTGTGCTGTTGTTGTTGTTGGCTGGGAGCCCCCAGGCTCAGGAGCAGCTCCTCCACTCTGGTGAGGGGGGGATGAGTGGCAACCCCACCACCTGTGGCAAGCTGTTGCCTACGGACATCAGACGCACGCTGCTGGACATGTCTGAGTAAATCACTGCAGTGCTGTCGTACCTGCTCATAAGTCCGGTTATGCATGCCTATGTCATTTATCCTATGGACAACATCTTGCCACAGCGCAGTCCGCTCATGCTGGTCCTGGCTGGTTCTTGAAAAGAGCAGGTTGTACTGTTCGATGAGACAGTTTGTTAGAATGTCATCCTCTGCACGGCTGTATGCAGGATTGCAATGGTGGGACATGGCCCTGGAAGACAAGAAAACAATATGTGTGAGCAAGTCATGTGGCACACTTTACATTCTGCAGTACAGATATCACTGAACTGCCATAATTAGCAAACTATTGTCTGTCAGAGGATACACACTTTCAATAAAACATATCACTGCTCACCCACACCTGACTGACACTGCCTGACACGCTGTATATATTAAAACATTTTCTGCACAGCAACAAAGATAAACCACTATGTAAGATTATGCAACAGTACATGGCACACTGTATGCGACACAATGCACCACCTAGCTACAGTAGGTATATATCCAGCTAATGCATAATGAAATATGTACTCCATTGCAATGATTGTGAAGTCCAGTTACAATATTACCAGTATACCACACTAGTTGTTGATGGAAAACCCCTGCCTACAATATGTGCACATTCGTGAATATAGGAGGCATACTGCTGTACTAGACTATGCATGTTGCTAGATACACACTTATATCCTGTAACTCACATATGACCGGGGCATGTTACAGGCATACCGACACACACAACAGACATACATACAGGACACAGAGGTATGGCAACCCAGATGAGCTTTACGTGTGTACCATACAGTACTGTGTGTCAGTACTTACAAACCCTTATGCCTGAGGTATGTAATCTGTGAGGACTACAGGGAATACACAGAACAGAGTTTCCAAGCAATGTGGACATACACCATACTGCGCTGTTTAGGCCTACAGCTTCAGGTAGTACGACAGTTCATACAGGGGTTTGATTCACCAGCAGTACCAATCAATGTGCATACATGTACTGCTTCATCCTCCAATGGCACACCCCAGTTAACACAAGGGGACTACATCGGATCGTATGCCATACTGCTTTTGCTGGCTAGCATTAGCATACACATCTTTTTCTGGGATCAGAGCTAGGACACATAATACCATGACAGAAACAATTTCCCAATAAGCTATCCCACATATACACTACTGTAACACATTCACCAACACATTCACCATCACACCCAGTCAATCTCACATAGCAATTATTGCAACAAGTACATGTGGATGTGTATTGATTCATAGGTAGGTTCTAGGCTATTGGCCCTAGGGCCTATAGAAGCCTAACCAGATGGTACCCTGGCCTTTGACACCCAAGTAATTTAGTTCCATGTGTCCCTGTCAAACAGAGCCACAGAAGTGATTCCCAGGGTGTAATTCCTATCTCACATCCAATCATCACGACTATTCATGACGGGTGCTACTGAGGAGCTTTGTTTGATATTGCTAGGTGGTTTGTTCCACAGTATGGGATGTCTCTGAGATAGGAATCTATCCCTCCAGCATGTTCTGTCTATTGTGGTGACAAGCTTTAGGTCCCTAGAGCATGTAGCTCGTAGGGATAGTGATCTCTTTACGTGGAGCATGTACAACAGCTCTGGATTTGACATAGCTTTGTATATTAGGCAGGGGTCACCTCTGAGTTGCCGGTATGCAACACAGTGTAGCTGTGGTTTGGTGAGACGGTATGCATAGGGCACCTGATTGAGGACAGTATTACTCTTTGTGAGATATGTCTGTGGCCTTTCCAGTTGCTGTAGATGCCTTGTGAGGTATATACCAGAAGGGGCATTGTACTCTATAATGGGTTTTGTGAGTGATTAGTAGAGGGGAACACTGCTCTATTTTTCCCAGGATGACACAGCTTTTGTGATGAGGTGTGCCATGTGGACAGATTACATGACTAGTGTGGCACTGTGATTATCAAGGGTGAGACTACTGTCCACCTGTGTCCCATGGTCTCATTGCACTGTTGGTGTTATGTTAACTACCACCTATGTGGTAGTTCATGGGTACAGAGTTTTTAGCCAAAGGGATGCAAATGTATGTCAGACATTGAGCTTGAGGCCATGGCTTTGTCATCAGGCATCTGTCACAGTAAATGTGACTCTGTCTCTCCCTGCCTATAAATATATATATATACATATATATATATATATATATATATATATATATATATATATATATATATATATATATATATATATATATATATATATATATATATATATACATATATATATATATATATATATATATACACACACACATACATATAAACATCTATTGGTGTACATATGGATATACATATAGGCACATATACAGTCCACCTGTCATGGTGGGAATATCAATTAAGCGACGTTTGGGAGGTATACAGTTATGTAATGATATTGCACAGTCTTGTGCGAAATGCATTGAAGATGTTCTCAGCCCATGTGGCTTTAGCAGGCCTCACTGGCTGTGACACTGCAAACCTGACAAATCACACCCACAGTGTTTAACCACCACGTCATATACCAGCAAACAGCCATTGTCCACACTACTGTACAGAACACAGATGACATGGTTCAGATGTTTGACATTTAATGCTGAGCTACATATATCACTGTTATGTCCCACTGCACACAGCTACACACTGATTTGTCCATGGCAGTAGTTATGCAGAGCATCTGTGCATAGATACGTACTGCTGCCACATATTGATGTTTCAAAGTATGTAAAGTAGTCTTCAAATACATCTACTACATGCCAGTAAATACATATCTGTTACATACCTTTTCTTTGTATGTGTTTGTAGTTTTTACTTTGTTGTATCTTTGGCTTTATTTTAGATGCTTATTGTTTAAATTTTTTTTCCCACTGGTGTGGGTGGGGGTGTGCATCTCTCTCTCTCTCTCTCTCTCTCTCTGACTCTGTCTTTGTCTCTGTGTCTCTCTCTCACTCTCTCAGCATCTGCAATGTGATGATTGCATGTGTGGCCAGCAGGTACAGCCTGCTTTTATAGGTATCTGCACATGTGCATGTGATGGCCTCTGCACCAATTGGTGGCCACCATTTTGTAATTGCATGCAGCCTGCTGTGTGGTAATTGCAGTACTCACAGTCATAGCAACCCAATGCTATAAATTGCTATGTCAGGTAGGCATAGCCCTTTCAGCTTTCCAAAGTAGGGCCCATTCCTGTTTGCTGTGGACACTGTTGTGTAAGTCAGAAGGTTGGTATACTTCTTATATGTGAAGCTAGGGGTGTAGCCAAAGATTTAAATGTTGTACTCAGACCTGAATGTTGCCACTTCCACTACAAAGTTGTCAGTGTAGATTTGTAATCACCCCTACAAATACTAACGCAAGATACATGGGTTTATGTGGTTTCTTTTCTACTTTTACAATTAACTGCCATACAAAAGTAGTTATTGAGATGTATTCATTTGGCACATGAACTGTTTGTGAACTGCTATACTGTGAATATTAATTTAGCCACTTTTGAACAGTTTCTGCTTTTTTAGTGTTGACATTAGCACATGCTGCTCAAGAAAGATGAACAAATTTCAGTACTGAGTATGCCTACCTACATCTTTGGTAGACCCTGAACACACAGGTTTATTGTACATTTGGATAGGGGTGCAGAAGGACAGAGACCATTATGTATTAATGTGTGAACTTTATCTTGCTGGACTTAAAGGGTTGCTGTGTACCTGTTAGTTTACCAAGGCAAGTAGTCTGTCTGAGTAGCTCATAAATGTGGACCTATACAGATGGTAGCCAGAGGTTAGCCTGTTATTCTTTGTCTGTGCACCACACCAGTTTTTTCAGCACTGGAACAATGGCATTGTCACAGTTGGTTGCTACCAGTACATGGCTACATCCCTAGGTATTTCACTTTTGTACTCCTACATAAGGGTATGCTTCTGGAACTCCTTCCAAAGCTATTTGCACAGTGTGTAAAAGCAGAATAGCTGATATGCCTGTGTGTTTCTGCCTGTGCCAGGCCCCTCAAACACTCAGGTACATATTTGAACAGACTCAGGAAAAAGTAGGTAGAAGTGAGGTACACCTTTACAATATTAGAGACATTAAGTTTGGACTTTGAGAGAAACAGAGCATATGGATTAATACACATTTCCTGAAGTACAAGCGGTGTCCAACTCTTACTTATTGTCATTATTCATTAAGTGTAATTTACCACCTTTCTGACTAATGTCAGTAGCTTTCAGAGGAATTCAGAGTGACACAGCTGAAACCTGTCTCAAAATCAGGGACATGCCTGAAATGTAGTCACAGTTGCAAAGTATGGCCTCTGCCCTAATCAGATATGCTAGTGTTTGTCCTACTATGATACTGTGTGGGGGTTGTTAAGTGCTGCTGTAACATTATTTCATGCTAGTATGGCTGGTTCTCTTTTCACAGTCATGTAATGCAATTCCACAAGAACTGCTGGTAAGGATCCACAGAACAGGATTTGTGTTATGGCATTCATATTTGTCCTTTACATTCACTCATTCTGATGCATGATATATTGATTGCAGCACCAATTTGTTGTATGTTTACCATGGTTCAGTGGTACTTCATACAGAGTGACTAAGTCACTTTTAAGCAGTTGTAAGTGGGTTTGCGCGACGCTTAGCAATACTTAGCTAAGTGCACAGAAGCGCACACTCGCGCAAACCCGCTAACCACTGCTTAAAAGTGCTTACTCCCGCTAACCCCGCGCTCATTTCTTTGAAAGAAAAGAAAATGGGGAGATAGGAAAGTGGTGAAAAAGGGGCACAAAGAGGGAAACACAGTAGGGAAAACAGCTCAGGATGTGCAGGATGGGTGTAGGGAAGGTCCATAGCTGCCCATTTCTTTAACAACAACAGCTGTGCATATACTTGTAATTTGGAGAGAATTTTGAAACCTTACACCCCTGAGAGAGGGGTGAGGACAATGAAGTATGTTGTACTGCCAATTGAATTTCAGTGTCTGTGTCCAGCAGACATTTGTGTAAAATGGGCAGCTATGTATGGGGCATAATTTTTTTGCGGGAGCAGATTGCTCATTTTTTTTTCAGGTGAGAGTGGAATGTGAGGTAGGGGAAGTAGGTATGTTGTGGGAGGTAGGTTGGGGAGGCAAACAGACAAGACAAACAAGATGCATACAGGGGCGGAATATGACACATGGGGTGGGTGAACACAACTGATAGGGAAGGATGTTTGGAAATCGCAAGCCCATGAGCCCACAGATGGTAACAGTGGAACTGAGATCCCCACCCATGGGCAGTCACCACTGAATCTTCACAGCCCAGAGTGTGGCTGTGCTGGGGGCTGCATAGGAGGGGCGGGCTCACCTGTGAGTTGCGCCACTCTTGCCTCGAGCTGGCGTAGGGGATCAGCGACTGAACGCTGGATCTCCCTACTCACCACAGCCTGGACCCATGGCCCTCCTCTGCCCATGCTTGCACAGGGGAATGAGCCCCATCCCCTGCAGTGCTTCAACCCAAAGGTGGCACAGGACCAATGGAAGAGGGGGGCCCGGGCTGGGCACCAGACCTGCTGGTGCCAGGTGCAATCGCCAGCTGAGGAGGGACAGGTGGGTCCCCTGGGACCGGCCTTCCCATACGTTCTGTGTTTAGGTGTATTTAATGACAACATAGACAACAGCATTCCAAATTAGTTGTAACAGCATGCAGTAATATTCCCATTAATCCAACACACCAGGGTTCCAACAGTTGAACAGCAAGCATAACACATGCATATATTGAACGACAGTGGACATTCCAACAGCATGCAGGAATGATTGGTGGCAACAGGCCACCAATATTGTGGTGTCTGAACAGGGCACATGCATCAAAGTAAATGCAGATATTTATTGAACAATAGGACATATGTCCCAACAAATGTTTTGAGATTAGACATATCCATTGAGGTGTGGAATTGCATTGTTTATGCACATACAGTAGGGTGTAAAAAGATACCTCCATTAACATCTTATATGTACTTATAGTTTACACTACATTCCTATTGACTGCAGGTGTATATCCCCTACATGTATTATTACACTAGGCAACGTGCATTAGGTTGTGTAATGGGTTTGGCTAGTTCATTATATACCTGACCTATATCTGACATGCTAACTGTCCAGGATGCAGATGTTACTGCTATGTATTTATATATTTTATTTATATTTATATATCTACATATCTGGATGTGTTCACATGACATTTTCAGTTATATTTCTACAGCCCCCTACATTTCTAGCAGCACACTCACATTTCTGGGAACACATTAACAAGCTACTCATGTGCCAGATTTACCTATGCATGCCAGCCATTAAACAACTGTTGAGGACTGTATATATGCTTCACAGCTACTGGCACTCCCTTCATTCACTTTATATGGGACTGCCCGACTGTGGGTTGACAGCGCTTAATACAACAGTACTATTTATATAATGCAAGAGTACAACAACATTTCAAAGTAAGTGACATGGACACACTCCAGGTATTATACATTTATTAATTACATTACACACTTTTCTAGAGGCTCTCTCATTTATTTGATATCACAGTGCATGCAGAAGACTTATTCAAGACGTATTATACCTTTATTAATGGGTTACAACACTTTTTTTCAGGCTCACTCACTTATTTTATATAACAGTACATGCAGAGATATTATTCAGGACTTATTTTACCTTTATTAATTTCTTACAACACTCTTTTTCTGGCTCTCTCACTTATTTTATATAACAGTACATGCAGAGAAATTATTCAGGGCATTTTATGCCTTTATTATTGGGCTACAACACTTTTTTTCAGGCTCTCTCACTTGTTTCATATAACAATACATGCAGAATAATTACTAACCTGCCTGGTGGCGCAGCCTTAGCAGCCTATCTGCATAGGCTTGCTGATTCACAGCACGGACATCTGCAGCTGTGAAGTAAATGAAGGGATAGTGAGACATACCTGTTCATTATATAGACTACAATAGCTATTCTTACATACTCCATTCCATGGATCCCTACTCAGTAGTGGGGCATTGTCATTTCCACATTCCTCCTGTATCCACTGGTTCAGTTGGTCCTGCTTCCGTCTCTTCAGGTTTGCATGGTGGTGTCTGACCTGCTCACCAGTCTGAGGGACGCCTGCGGCACTGGTGAGATCATGTGCTAGATGGTTCCATGCCTCCGCTTTGTACTCCATGCCTTGGAACTGGCCTTGCAGGAGTCTTGCATCATGACGATGGACAAGGAGCCAATCCATCAGTTTTGACTCCGCAATGCCCCACCGTTGCACTCGAAAATGAGAGCCCTCTCCAGCACCAGCCATTCTGTCTGCAGATGGGAGCTACAACCAGTTATGGAGATTATTCCCACCTATGGGGCTTAAATATGGCTCATTTCCTGCACTTATTTGTGATTGGCCGGTTTTGAAAATTCTCAGCTGAGTGCAAACCTGCTTAGCACTGAGTAAACCTTCATTAATATGTATATGTATGTTGACAGTGTATGAACAGCAAAAGCTGTCATGGCTTAGTGGTTCTGTACTTCGATTATGATGCACAGTATCCCGGGTTTGAAGCCTGTCATTATTTTTTATTTTACTACTGGCTTGACCGGCTAGGAGGTGTGGCGATGTTTAGCCAACTTTGCTCTACTTTGCCCAACGTTGCTCTACATTGCTCTATGTTGCCCGACATTGCCCAACGTTGTGCTAGTTGGCATGGTGCGCAACTCCGCGCAAACATGTTTTTGTATGTGCTAGTTGGTGCAATGTGCAGCTACGTGCAAAGCCATTGCACTAGTTAAAGCAGTGCTTAGCTATGGGCAATTATATTGCTCTTGTTAAAGCAGTACTTAGCTATGGGCAATCATTCTTAAATGTGCTTAATACTAGTAAATGTTGCTTAGCAGTGCTTCACATTGCTTATCATAGGTTACTTATGCATTCATGAGTATGTGTGATCATTTCACCTTCTTATATATATTTAAAATATCGTTCACTACTACATAGGCCATTTAAATGCATTTTAATAGGATTTAAAAGGTAAATGTCAGGAATTATTTTTATGCACAGATTTCCTTATGAAAATGGAAAGGGGAGTGGTGGGACTTGAACTGGGAGTGCCTCCTCTTTGTGCGAAGGCTCTACCACTACGCTATTGCAATTTGGATTAATTTGCATATTAGTAGTTTATTATCCTCTTCGATGTCTACACTGCTTACTGTAGCTAAGCAATGGGCACACCCGCACACACACACGAAAATAAGGGCAGCTATTTCGGGAATAATAAAAAAAAAATTGTTTTAACTTTTATTTCATTTGTAGAGGGGTTTTGAATGTGGGGGAGTGTAGTGTTGGGGGTATACACATTTGAACGGACTCGCTCATATGTGCTGACATTTGCAGATTTAGGCACTTGCAGGAGCATGGATATTTGGACTGCTCAGCAGTCTGACATGCCCCCTGCACTCCTACATGCTCCGTGTTAGCCTGGGAGTTGAGCCAGCGCGCCCTCACGCATATGCATGATGCGCTGACGTCTAACTCTTAGATGGCAGTCTCCGAGTAGGACTTCGTTCATCCTACACAGAGGATTACTGAATCCCCCCAATGTAAATATAAACATGTGTTAGTTAAGCTAATATCTATTTGTTTTTTACATTTTTTTATAATTGTATAGTAAAACCACACCAAACAGTTAAAGTTCTGAATTTTAAAAAGAAATAAAATCACGGATGGTATTAGTCAAACAGTCTTTGTAAAATGAATGTCAGAACAGTTAAATAAATAAAAAATACTGAAATCAAAAGTTAAAAAATATGTAAGCTAATTGTAAAATAATGTTTAGTTTGCATATATACAAATCACAAATATAATACTAAATGTTTTATAACTGCATTTTACTAACAGATGATTAAAGGAAAAATGCTAAAAGGGTTAACTGAAATGTGAGCTCAGACCTTCCTAGACTGGATGAATAGTTACAGGAAATGTTGAGCAGATAAAATAAGAAACAAGACTGCCAGACAAGTGGCTTGAGTTTTTCTAAAAACTTATTATTAAAACATAATTGTTAAAATGTTCACATGCAACACTATTTGGTAATTATAATAAAACATCACAATTGTGCATATATGTCACTGATAAAAATAAAAAAAACTCAGTTACATCAAGTATAGCCAACAGATGGGTTACAGTATACATACAGTTCAAATAAAGTATACAGGGGGGTACAAATAACTACTAGTAGAAGTAGGCAGCAAAGGCAACAGAAAAGATGATCAGATCAGACAAAGGTCTATAGTTTAATAACCTAATAAAGCAAATGTATAACCAAAGTGTTGGGCTGACATACATTATAAAGCAAATAAACAATAGTGCAATACTATAGGGGGAGGGGTACTTTATCAGTTTTACACTGACTGTGTGAGCAGTATTGCAAAAGGGTCTAAAATAAAGCTACAGGAACAAATACCTCATTCCTTCTTGACAATACTCTTTCAGGGGGGAGGGAAAAACAGGTATTAGTGCATTAGAAATATTAGTAAACAGATTAAACCTGATAGGATAAGACATTTTACAAGTTGCTAAAAGCTATCATTCTAGTTTTTATTGTATTGTTTAATATTAAATTGTATTTACAACCTGTTAAACTGTAAAGCTATACAAGACATGGCTTAAAATTGCTTTATTAAAGCTATCAAGAAAAAAGTAAAGATATGTAAAAATTGAGCAAGAATGGTCACTATTTTTAATATATTTTTGGCAAGACAATGTTAGTATGCAAAAAGCATAAATGTTTCTAATTTCTGGGTATGTAGTTGCCTCTGGTGGCAATTCCACTAGATACTTCTAAAGAGACAAAAAATTTCCAAGATTTTGCTTGATGCTAATGTTACTAAATTTGTAGATTGGACTATGTACAAATACAAAATAATCCAGTACAAATGAACTTAATGTCTAGTAACAAATATGTGTGAAAAACCATGTTTAAATAAAAATAATTGGGTCCAGGATAACTGCTAGATTGAAATGCATGAATAGCAAACAGTCTGTGTAAATACAAACTGTACAGGATACATTGTAACAAGTTCAAAAGTAATTTGTCAAGTTTTAATTTTATTACTAATTGTAATTTTATCACTAGTTTTTGGACCATCATTTTATCTGTACTAGTCTTGGTTACCCCAGTTAGAGGAAAATTATATTAAAATATTGTATTCATACAGCTAATGGACTAATATGTACATAACATTCTTTAGTATATACATCATGTTTTTTTTAATCCTCAAGTATTAAATATACTAAAATAATTGCATTCAAATATTTATTATCTAAGCCCAGTTCAGTACTTTATGTTCACTTCACTGTCAACCAAGATGTTAACGGGCAGTTCTGAGACATGACCACAGTGTTATGGTTAAAATGACATTGAAACTGTATATTTTCAACAGTGTATAAATGCTTGGAGTAGCACATAGTTTTTGCCTCTTATAGATATTAGTCTATCTCTAATCTCTTGATATAAAATAATCAATAAAAGTAAAGAGTTAATTCAACAGGTGCAAAGAGTTAATAAAAGAGTACTAAGTCATAAATTAAATTATGTGATTGCAAAAGAATCAATTAATCAAGTTAAAAAATAAAACTAAAGCAGACACAGCCCATAACTGATGAAATATTTTCACAAAATTGTTTGCAAAAGAAAAAGTTGTTAAATATATTCAGTTTTAGTAGTAATACTTGATATCATTGTATTAACTATGTAAAATTGCATTTTGACTTGTGTATCAAAAGAAGACTAAAGATTTTGTTTCTTAATGTGTTTTCTATAAAAAATAAAAAGAGGGAATTGTAAGATTATGCTCAACAATATACTAAGGTTGAAAGTAACTTTGCTACAAATATTGAACACAAATAAGGAATAAGATAAAGCTTGCTTAAATGTAGAAACAGAGTTTAGTAATATGTGATTAGCATCCATACTAAATTACTGTGGCTTAAAAAATAAGGAACTTGCTTATGAGTGTATTACACACACATCAAGAAAGCTGACTTCTTACAGACATGACAAGAATGTAATTTGCTTTCTTTAAAGAACTGACAACAGAACGTGTTTTTCTAAGAAACTTTAAAAATATGCTTTTCTAATCCAGAAGGCCTTTCCTTGAAGACAGTTTACTTATCAGCATTTGCACAAGAACAGATGTGTCAGCATTTGTGTCATCAAGGCAGTATCTTTCCAAAACCAAGAGGGTGTGTGTTTAACTAAAAATATATAAAGTCTGTATTAAATCCAGTTATGTTAGGGGTACTGGTAAGGACACATTTTGTCCTGAGGTAAATGTTATATCTCTCACATCATCTGTACTATATGAGAAGTAAAGTAGAACATTTTCTGAAGCTGTAACAGAAGTATGTGTGGTTTATTATAAAAGTTATTGGTTACTGCTCTTAAAGACAGGTGCTGCAAAGTATATTCTCTCATCAGTGTATATTCTGCAAGTTTCTGTATGCAACAGACTGTGAATGCAACTATAACCAGACTTTGATTTCAGCAGAATCCAGCCAGCAAGACTGAGTGTCTTAAGAAGACTTCAAATCCATCACAGTAAGAATCAGAGTAACAGCACAGTGCTTTTGGCACAATAAAATTAAATTTTCAACTATCTGATGCTAAAGGGGAGGATGAAATTTCAGGGACAAAGAAGTTTGCCAGGATGGGAGGAAGTTGGAACCTGAACAGGTGGATAACTACGTTGACTGAGAGGACTGAATTTTGAAGGTTTTTAATTTCTTTTTTGAGCTTCCTTTTCATTGTTTTTTTAAGGTAGATTATTGGCTTCTTGCTGTTTAAATCATTAATTGGAAAAGGGAGTTGAGTAGGAGGGAAAACTATTACTTGGTATAAAAAAGCAGGATTGAAAATCTGAGTCACCCCTTGAATCCGTTTTCCCTTTTCATAACACTTCTCAGCTGCTGAAGGGTCAAAGAGTCTCTTTATCTAAGGAAGAATTTAAAATCTCAAATTTTCCATTCTCAGGAAGATTTTCTGAACAAAGTCAAGCAGGTTTCCTGAAAACTGATCCAGAAGCAGCCACTCTGGAAGAAGAGAAAGACGAATCCTCAGAATCATGCATACATTTTAAAATATCCTTAGCCATCTGAGAAACAGTTACCACAGAAACCTTTAATGAATTCTTTAGCCCAGAAGAAGGAAGGTTAACTATTAACTTCTGCATGATCTCAAAAAAAAAAGACAAGAAAAACTTTAACATATGAGATTTGCAATTTAAAATTCAGAAAGTTGAAGTCCTAGAAGAATACATTTTCCCCATCTTTCCCATCTTTGTCAAAAGGAGTGAGGATAGTAGTAGAAACCTATTTAGCACTAGCAGTCTTAGAGAAATGACTGCTAGGTTTGCTTTTGGTCTGGAAAACTTGTGTGTCTGAGGCACCTTGTATAACCTGTCAGACTCCTTAGGAGTAGGAGGCTGTCCATCAGGAAGGCCTGTTGCAATTAAAAAAAAACATTGTCTAAAAAAGGCAATTCAGAAGGAATGGGTACAGCTTTGGGCATCTGGAGCTGTAACAAATCATAATATATTTTCTGTGCCCCAAGAATTTCATTCTGATTTCCTGAAACACCTATTTCATATTATAATAAATGTCAGTGAAACACATATCCTCAGCATGGAAGTCTGAAGTAATACCTTCCTCAGAATTAGAATGCTCAGGCTTGGAATAAAGTCCTGTGGCACACCCTTTTCCCTGTATTTCTGACTGAACAAAATCCTGTCAGAATCAAAATATTCTGAAGACATAAAAAAAGCAGTAATCAGTTCCGTGGTAATCCCAGTAAATCTGTCCTACACTATTCATGGAAATAGAAATAGACTGGAAGAGATTCTTACCGGGCACACACTTTCTGGATAAAGACTGACTCCCTAGACACACTGGACCCTGTATCCACAACTTCCATCCAGCCAAGTGAGGACCCTTCACCTGCTTCTGCCCTAGACAGTGAAAATAGTGGCCTTCACTTATCTACTATGAGCATCCCTACAACCACAGAGGATGTGACTACCCCCAATTTTTGTTGACTTAAATGCTACACCAAGAGGACTGGGAGGAAAAGATAGCTGGTTTGAAGAGCAACCAATGGTGACAACAGAGTTTCCTGCCAGCAGCTGAGACAAACTAGAAGCTGGTATTACCCTTGAAGACTACTTAATAAGTTTTCTGTTTTTGTGTGCAGGGGAAGATGCAGCCATGGAGACCAACTGCTGCTCCATCAGAAAGAAAGGTGGTCTGAAAGAGGGTTGCAAAACCTTGAAGAGTTGGTGAGGTGAAGAGCAGAGAAAAAAGTGATTCTTTTATTATAGTTGCATGATCTGAAAGGGTCTATATCAGATGATTGAAAGCTTACAAGTCCAAAGCTCACAACTTCGAACTGCAAACCTTGAAAGCTGACAACATTGAATGTACAAAAAAAAAAATACTAACTACCCCAAAAAAAAAAAAAACGCTCTATGCAGGAGGGGCAAGCCCCCCTGCACCCCCCACCCCTGCTACTTAAATATGCCAACTCCGAGATTGCACTATAGTGCAGTAAAGGGAAATCTTCCCTTCCCACACTCTATAGCGATCTCCATTCTGCGGTTTGATGTTGTCAGCTTTCGGGGTTTGAAGTTCGAAGTTGTGAGCTTCGGACTTATCAGTCTTCAATGTTCCAGTATAAACCCAATCGGAAACAGGTATTGGTTACATATCAAAAGTTTCAATTAAATGCACATGTTCCTGTGAAATATAATTTCTGTCTAGCCTAGCCCAATTGTTCAATTCAATTTACTTCAAGGGGGGGCATAAAATATTTTTGTTTATGTTACTAGGTTTAGTCCCTTTTCAGACACACTTAGACAAGTGGTTACAAGGTTATGGCCAATGATAACAGCTGATGATAAACTCAGCAATTTATTTTCACAACATGTGACTTTTCCTTTTGTTAGATTTTTAATCCTAAAATAATTGTAGAGCTACCCAATTTCCAATCAGACCCAGAATAGTTCTTTAGGGTCTTTTCCTTGTGGGAGATGCAGTGTGTGCCATAGAATCAGAAATTTATCTAATACTATGATCAATGGGCACAGATTTGTCTCTCAAGCAAGGTTTAATTGTCAATCATGTGGTGTTATATATATTCTAGGTTGTGGGTGTAATGAGGTTAGATGGTATATAGGTCAGACCAAAAGAAAAGTTAAGATTAGAATTTTGGAACATTTGGGAAATATTAGAAGGGGCTTTATAGGCTTCAGTCCAGTGGCAGAACATTTTATTGAAGCCCAGTCAGGAAATTCTGATTCCCTGTTTTTTAGTGTATTAGCCCAACCATCTGGCAATTGTGGTAGTGGTACTGTATTTGCTAATACGTTAAATCAGCTGGAGACTACTTTCATTTTTAATTTTGGAACCTTGGTCCCACATGGATTAAATCAAGGTGTGTTCTTAAATTTTTGAAGAAATTTCATTGATACTATGTCCATAAATGTATATATGTGTGTATGTGTATGTGTGTGTCTATATATTGTTTATATGAGTACATACACACATTATGAGAAGGTGTTGTATTTTTTATGTAAACTTGGTTGAATTGCTTTGATGATGTTATTGCTGTAGAATTCATTGTAATTTTGTTGTAATTTTGCTGCTGCTGAAGTTCTCTGGGAAATGTAATAGTTTTTCATGGCTAAGGGATGTGTTTATGTGTAATGTGCACTGATCACTTTAAAAGTGGGATGTATAGACAAATTTTGTAACACAAATTGTTTAATTGTTTAGTATATTTAAGCTTTAGTATTTGATATGCTGATATATCTTGAAGGTGAAATGCAGAGGTACCTCAATTAAAGCTGTTTGGTACTCCAAATCTGTGTATACCTTTTGGATTTAACAGGTTAAAGTACTGCAGAATAAGGGGGATCTCACAGAACAAGAAGAGTCACAAATGCAGAGTGCTAAAGGGAAAATAAAGGGGTATCTGTATAATATGCATGAGTTTAGAAAGAGTGCTGTTAAGCAACTGTTTTTTTGTATTAACTCCAGAGCACAAGAACTTTTAGCTCAAAGACTTAGGCAACAGAAAGTAGAAAGGGTTTTTGCCCAACTTAGGGAGCCTATAATGAAAGAAACTAATCAAAGATCTTGTAGAGGTATTTGAGATATTATGGAAATTTTATTAACATTTGGATAAAGCAAAGAAATGTGGAAATAAAAAAAACACAAATGGAAATATTTATTAAAGGTTTAAGAATGTTAAGGTTAGAAGTAGATGAGGCTCAATAATTAATAGTTAAGGCAGGAGATGAGATAAAAATGGAAACATATAATCATTGTCAGAATATGGGATAACTTTCCCTCTTCTATCGGTAGCAAGCAATGTCCTTCTAACTTTAGAACTGCCCTACATAATCATCTCTTCTCCAATTGGACATGCAATTGCTGTAATGCCCTTTCTGCCTCACTTGATGCCATCACTTGATTTTTCTAACCCTCAGACCTAATCTTGCATCTATTCTAGCTCTTTACTCTAACTGCTCTCTTTCTAGCATTCTATCAGCACTGGGAACTACCTAGTTTAATTTATAGCAATCAATTGATTTGAGTATTTCCTCATTGTTATTTGATTCCTTCTGTAACTAAGTGTAACTCATTTTGAAATCACTGCATAATGGCTTTCCTATGAAACTTTATACTTCTGTACTGTACGTAGCTCATGTTTGAAATCACTTGTACCTGACATAGACATAGACCGTGGAGCTGTTGACTACTTTATGAAACTTGTGGATCTTGTTTACTTCAATTTGTTCTTATGAAACTCTGGATTTTGCTGTATTTAAATTGTTTGATACTTTTGAAATGATATATTAATTGTTATTGTGACCTTGGAACTTTTCTGCCTGGGCTTCCACTGAAAATGGGCTCTTTCTGGCCCAGTGGAGTTTCCCGATAAACAAACATCAAGTAATAAAATAAATAAATAAATAAATATAATCAATCTGCAGGGAAGTCTCCAGGAATAGATGGTATTCCTGTGGAAGTTTAGAGGCTAGGAGGGAAGAAAGTGATAAAGATCTGGCAGGTTTTGTTTAAGAGCATTTTAAAAGAAGTGGAGGCAACGTGGAAGAAAAGTGTGGTGGCTGTAATCCCTACAGATGGTAAAGACACAGCAGACTTAGCTTCATATAGGTCCATTTCAACTTTAAACCATGATTATTAAGTGTATGTCTATAATACTTAAACAAATGGCAAAGGTGTTGCCAAAATTGATAGGAATGGATCAATGTGGTTTTGTGGCGGGGAGACAAACATTTGACAACATTAATAGAACAATGATGATCCAGAGGAAAGCAGAATGTAATAAAATACCACTGTTACTGGTGACTCTTGATGTAGAGAAAGCATTCAAAAGAGTATGCCAGGATTTAATAAGTAGGGCAATGGAAGCATTTGTATTCACTGATACAATAATAAGGTTAATTAGGAGGGCATACAAGGGATTGGAGGCAAAAAATAAAGCGGGAGGGCTCATTTATGACAAGTTGTGTCTGAACAGAAGAACCAGACAGGGTGAAATTCAAGTATATAATTGGTATGGTATGGTAATCAAGAAAATTTGGTTTTATTTGCAGAAGATATTATTTTGTACTTGATAAAACCAGAAAAGGACATCTCAGTGATGTGGAGCATTCTGACACAGTTTCGAGTGTTTTCAGGATATTAAATTAATGAGGATAAAACAAAAGTTATAGCTGTAAACTATGTACCCACACATGATTTGATTCAGCAATACCCATATTTATGGGTACATGATAAGGTGAAGTATTTGGGAGTATGGATTAAAAATGCTTCTGTTATGGCAGCTAAGGATATGTAGGAAGAGACTAACCAAAAGACAATAAAAAAATGAAAAACAGGAAGCTCTTGTTTATGGATATGGCTAACAAGATACAAACAATGGAGATGTTTTTAGTTCCTTTAGTTTTATACATAGGTCATAAGCCGCGGTGGTGCAGCAGTAGTGTTGTCGTCTCACAGCAAGAGGTTCTCCCGTTCAATTCTCAGCTGGAGAGCCTTCTGTGTGGAGTCTGCATGTCCTCCACGTGGTCGAGTGGCATTTGAAAAACATGCGTGAATGGGCGTGCCTTTGTTGAAGGTTGGGCGTCGGGCTGGCACCTCGGCACCGTAAAAATCTACTGCCAATCATTAGAGGACCGGAGTTCCATTGTGGTGACCCCTATCCGGGAAAAGCCGAAAGAAGAACAGTTTTATACATAGGTCAGGCATATTTTTATCAGCCAGAGGAGAAGATGTGGATTGTGGATAGTAATTAATAAAGAGTTGAAGGATTTTATAGGTGAGGAGAAGAAGACAAGGGTCAAGTGGGATAACTCTTATCCTTCCAACAGAACAAGGTAGTTTAGGATTACCTGATTTGAACAGATGTTTTACAGCTACACAGTTAAGGCTGTTATACATAAAACAAGCAGAAAGCTACAGTTCAAAGTGGAAAGGGATGATGATGAAGCAGGGAGGTAATTCAATAAATAAGGAAAGACTGGGATTTTGGACGCAGATCCTTAAGGAGAATAATAACAGTCATATAGAATATTATATTCATAAAGTAGCAGAAAGTATACTATGAGCTAAGCAAACACAGAAATGGAGAAAGGAGATTTTGCCAATAGAGATGATGCAAGTAGAGGTACAGAGAACAGACAAGAGGGCACTGGAATTTATTGGAGAAAACTAACAAAGGAACCAAGGTATTTGGGAGCAAATAACTAGAGAGAGAACGGTAATAGAAAGTGAAAAAGCCAAGAAGACATCTGGACTGCAGGCTAGAGAGTCCCTTCTCTATCAGGAGTTAATTTCAGAGTATAGACAAAGGGAAAGGGATAGGGAATCCTTAGTGAAAGACCTGCTGTGGTAAAGCTTTTAGTTGAATCTAGAACAAAAGCTGCTGTTAAAAATGGGGATAGTTTGCGGGGCATATAAAATATTGCACAATAACTATAGGAACCAATCAGAGGACGTTAGAAAAGATTGGTGAGAGAGATTGGATAAGCAATTCACAAGGAAACAATGGAAGGACATATGTATGGCTCCCAGATATGCAACAAAGTCTAGAAGATTAGGATTTTTTGCTTGGAAGTATTTGCATAAGTATTTTTATACTCCAAGCTGACTCAAAAGAATTTTTCTACAGGAAAATAGCAAATGTTGGAGGTGTGATGGGGAACAAAGAAGTAACTGGGCATACATGTTTTGGGATTGTAATAAGCTGATAGACTTTAACATTTCCCTACAGTATATTGTGCCAGAAATACTGAGTGAGCAAATGGGTGTAACTAAGGAAATTATTTTTTTTGAGCTAGGATACAGGATCTGAAGTGTCTTGACATTGGAAGGCCTTGTTAAGTTTTATCCTAGTGGCTGCCAAAAAAACAATTACCAGAAAATGGAAATCAAAGTCTAAACCAACAATATTTGAAGTAATGAATATTGTAACAGAGATAAAAGAATTGGAAGTGGAATCTAATGTTAAACTTGCTCAAACTATTTCTTATTTGCTAAATATGAAATGAAGCATACAGACCACATTTTTTTGCTAAGCATGCACTTTTTTGTAATAACTGAGGCTGTCCAAGTTATCAGAAGTGTATGAAGTGTTTGCATGTTTGTGCAGTGTTAAAGTAAAGCTATTTCACAAATACAGCCATTTCAGAAACATATTTCGCAAAGTACAGTGCTTTGAAGAGTTTATTGTGCATTTGTGTGTTACTGCAAGATGCAGACAGGCAACTTATTTGTACATAATTACAAAGGCCATATTTTCAATGTGTATGGGCACATATTTTGTTGACATGGCTAAAGGATTTTGCAAATCAGGTCCACTAGTATTTGACAATAATACGCTAAGAACTGGAGAGTGTTTGCGCAAGAATAAGACATTTTCATACAGACTGCATTTTCTGATAAAGATGACCGTACAAAGGCATTTATTCTACTTAATTTAGCTGGGTCAGAAGCCATTGAAAGGGAATGTTCATTTGTGTATGCACCTGCTGTCTATGATGGAGAGGGGGAATACCATCCTATTGTTGTATAGGCTGAGTCAAGGGAGGACCCTGAGTGCTTAAAATGTAAATTTAGAGAAATGTGTAACCCTCAGACCAACATTACAACAGAGAGGCATTTATTTTACACAAGGGATCAAAAGCCATGTGAATCTTTTGCAGCATATATAACTGACCTGAGAAATAAAGCTAAAACATGTAGATTTGGTGATTTAAGAGATGAGTTGATAAAGGACAGACTTGTGTGTGGTATTAGAGATGATGATGTGAGAAAGATTTTGCTTCATGACAGTGATTTAACTTTGAATAAGGCCATTGAGATGTGTCAGGTATATGAGCTCACAGAAAAGCACACACATATGCTTACAAATGAGAATAGCCTTAGAAGTTACTGCAGCAAAGCTCATGTAGATAGTATGCAGCATGTGGTTAAAAAAAAAAACAGGCCCAGTCACATGCAGCAACTGTAGTCCCAGCCATACCCACTGGTAAACCTCAGAGCTTTCTAGCAAGTTCCAGAGTTCACACAGCCTCAGTAAAGCACAAGAGTGAGTCAGCAAACTCAAAGCATGGATCCCAACCCAGTTTCATTGCTAACTGTCATAATTGTGGTAGAAATAATGAATCTAAAAGAGAGAAATGCTTAGTTTTTGATCAGCAATGCCACAAATGTAATAAATGGAATAATTTCAAAAGATTTTGTAAATCAAAGGCCATACATTCTGTTATTGAAAGGGGTCATTTTAAGAAAGAGTTGCTCAATTCAAAAGTCATGACCCAAAGTTTCATTCTTTTTATGTTAATGGTGTGTCAGTGCTTAGTGAGATGGTCAATGCAATTGATTTATGGGCCAAGAATGAAGTATTTTGCGCTGTTCGGATAAATGACAAGCCCATAGAGCTCAAAGTTGATAGTGGCTCAAAGTGCAATGTTATGTCAGCTAAAACATTTGCTAGAATAAGTGCGTGTGAAAGGCTTGATTTGGCAAAGTGTGCAAAGCTTGTTGCTTATGGTGGTGAAGAAATTCAAACCAAAGGCTCAGTAATGCTTTCATGTTACTCTTCAGGTAGAAGTTACAACTTATTATTTTATGTGGTCAGGAGGCACGTGCAATCATTATTAGGCCTCAGAGACAATTTAAAAATGGGACTGCTTTCATTTAATAAGGAAGTTCACCATGTCAGCTTAAAAGACCACTACTTTAGTTTCACCCAGTCTATTTTTTCTACCTATGGTGATCTATTTGAAGACAAACTAGGCAAGGTTCCAGCAGTCTACTCCTTGAAGTTAGACTTGAATGTCAGTCCAGCTGTCATGCCAGCCAAAAAAGTTCCAATAGCTATGTAGACCAGAGTCAAAGCTGAACTAGACAAAATGGTGTGACAAGGTATAATTTGTCCAGTCACAGAACCAACTGAGTGGGTATCTTCCATGGTGGTAGCTCATAAGAAAAGCTCAAATGACATCAGAATTTGTATTGACCCATGAATCTGAACAAGGCACTAAAAAGACCTCATCATGCAATGCACACAGTCAAAGAAGTCACGGCTCTGATGTCAAATGCCACTGTTTTTTCTGTTTTAGATGCAAAGAGTTCATTTTTGCAAATTTTGCTTGACAAGACATCCTCATTGATAACCACTTTCAGTGCTCCATTTGGGAGGTACCGATTTTTGAGAATGCCATTTGGGATAAATTCTGTGATTGAAGTCTTTCAACGTGCAATGGAGCAAAATGTTTCTAGGTATCCTTGTGCTATCATAGTAGACAACATACTGGTAGGAGGTGGTGATGAAGCACAGCATGAAAGAGACCTTGGAATAGTTCTGGAAAGGGCATGTCAAGTGAATCTTAAGCTCAATCCACAGAAATGGAAATTCAGGCTATGAGAAGTCACTTACATTGGTCATTTATTTACCAGTTCAGGCTTAAGACCAGACCATTCTAAGCAAACAGCCATTCTTGACATGCCAGCTCCAGACAATGTTCAAGCTCTGCAACGTTTTCTTGGCATGGTTAACTATCTAGGCAAGTTCATTCCAGACTTGAGTCAAATATCAACACCCCTCAGAGAGCTAACATGTAAAGATGTATCTTAATCTTGGTTAGAACAACACCAGAGAACATTTGACATCCTGAAACAAAATTGCCAGTCTACCTACGCTCAGATACTATGACATCCACAAGCCAGTTACTCTTTCATGTGATGCTTTGAAGTTTGGTCTTGGTGCAGTCCTTCTACAAGAGTGTCACCCATGCTGAACTGCAGTACGCTCAGATAGAGAAAGAGCTTTTGACAATTGTGTTTGCATGCTCCAAGTTCCATGTGTGTATGGTAGACCTATAGAGATTGAAACAGATCATCAACCTTTAGTCACTATCTTGAGAAAGCCTATCCACACAGCCCCAGCCAGATTGCAACATATGATGTTGAGATTGCAAAAGTATCATTTCAATCTTGTCTACAAGAAAGGCAAACTTCTTTATCTTGCTGATACATTATCCAGATCACCCAGAAGTACCACTGAACAACATGACAATGAGAGTCTTGATTTTGAAGTCATGGAAGTGAGAAATGTTTCTTCCACACATCTTGATGAGTTCAGAGATCACACAGCTGCAGATCCAGTTTTACAAACGCTCAACCACTTTCTCAATCATGGATGGCTGTCAGAGCAATCTAGTTTAACTCCAAAAATGTGACCTTACTTTCCATACAGAGATGAGATTTTGTCAGACCATGGTATTTCATGAAAGGTCCTAAAGTTATTGTTCCAATGTCTTTGCAACAAGAGTACATTTCCTATCTTACATTGAGGTCACCCAGTGGTAGATCCTGTCAAAAGAAGGGTGAGAGGACTAGTATTTTGGCATTCTGTCACAAGATATTGAGAGAGTACTTTCATCTTGTTCAGTATGTAATAGTACAAAGTCACATCAAGAGAAAGAACCACTTCAGCTGAACCAGATGAGTGGACTTTCATGTACAACCCCACACAAAATTATTTCTGTAAATGGCATGCAGTTTACAAGCCAAAAAGTTCAAAAGATTTGCCGAAGATTGAGACTTTACTCATGACACGAGGAGCTCAGAGTATCCGCAGTCAACTCGTTTGGCAGAATGCACAGTTCAGAGTGCAAAGCAGTTACTAGAGAAGTCGAAATGAGACAATAGTGATATTTTCCTGAATCTCTTAAATCTCAGAAACATTCCTCATGATAAACATCTTGGTTCACCTGCTCAGAGATTGCTGTCGAGACAAACCAGAGCCACATTACCGATCAGTAGTCAGTTGTTGGTTCCATGTGTCAAGTACAACAGGTCAGTGAAAGCCAATCTGTTGAAGAAATGTTTAACCCAGAAGTCCTGTTATGATAAGACCAGCAAACCACTCAATCCATTATGAGGGGGAGAAGTGGTAAGGATGCAAATGTCCAAAGGTTATGATTGGATTGGAGTCATGAAGGATATTTGCCTAGAGTTGATATTGTACATTGCGGAATCACAAGGAGCAGTTTTTGGGGAAGAATCATTTGATTTGATACCAGTGTCTGAGCCTATACCATAACACCTAGCCTGCGAGAAAGACTCTTTATTTCAGAGTGAGTTGTCTGGTATTTCAGTTCCAAAGTTCCAGAGAACATTCCCATTCCTACAATGAATCCTGAAGTTCCTGAGATGAGCTGTTCACCAAAATCCGTCCCTGTTGCTAAACCCAGCCCTGATTTTTATGTTATGAGATTTGATCGTATCTCTGGACCATGTTCCAGATACACGAGAACTTGAACATGAACATTGTGTTTTGTTTCTAATGTTTATATTGATGCATGTTTAACTGCAATGTTATTTTGATAAGGGAAATCTTTTTTAAGAGGGAGGATGTAGATCAATGTGTGTACGTCTCTTTAAGACACCTCCTGTATGTACAGTGTATCGAGTACTGAGCACGTGGAAGTCTGAGTGCAATTTTGTAGTTAGCTTTTGAGATGTAAGCAGCATGTGTGTAAGGTCTGCCTGTTATTCAGTTTGTTTATGTTTATTGATGCTGCTATCCATCCTATGTTTAAATGTAATAAAGCATCTTAGAGAAACTACCCCCACCTGCTTTGTCTTCAAAGTGCAGAAGGGTGAGCGACACTACCCCTCAGTGATTTATATCTTTAACGTTATACTATCCCTCAGTAATTTATACATTCAACAATAAACTACCCCTAAGTTATTTAAATGTTTAGCATTACAGTACCCAGCAGTAATTTACATTTAAGTTATACTACCCCTCAGTAATTTATATGTTTAACATTATACTACCCCTCAGTAATTTATATGTTTAACATTAAACCAACCCTCAGTAATTTATACTTTTAGGGGCGTAGCCTAGATGGTCAACTGATAGCTGCATCTTTTTAGAGCTCCACAAAACTATACTAGAAAACAGGAAAAAAATCAACTTTATCAAATAGAAATAGAAAAACATCATCAAGGAACTTTCAAACTACAATCTCACCAAATTTGAAGAAATTCTGTTGAGATTTTCCTGTCAAAATAATCTGGAGATTATTTCAACTGTATGGAAATGGCCAGCTCAAAGAACTCTCACTCAGAAATTGCTCTGAAGAAGGAGATCCAACTGATGTCTTCCACACTACATGAGTTGTCCTTGAAAATGGATAGATTTACAGACAATTTGGAAAATCTCAAGGAAAACTGTCAAAAACAAACTGATGTTCTCAAAGAAATACTATAGCAATGACAAACTAAAATACTAGATATGGAAACTTCATTGAATGACATAGATGGGAGCCTCAAGGAAGAGGAAAATCAGACTGAATTCCTACTACATCAGAATAACTGGTTAATCAACAAAATGGATGATCTGGAGAACAGGGAATGGAGAACAAATATAACAATCCTTGGTCTCCCAGAGAAATCTGAAGATGAGGACATTATTACATTTCTAAACTCTTGGCTACCTTAAGTATTAGACTTGAAGGAGGGACTATCAAATGGTATAGAGAGAGTGCACAGAGCCATAGGAAAACCTATACCCTCTTCATCTAAAGCTCCTCCAAGATCAATTGTGGTCAAATTTCTGTCATATCTGGACAAAGAACTTATACTAAAATCATCATGGAGAAAAAGTCCCTTAACATACAAACAAAGTCAAATAAGATTTGACATTTACTATTCTGCAAGAGTGCTAGAACTAAGGAAAAAACCTGACCATCGGTGAAACTCCTCAAACAAAATAAAATAAAAGCACAACTTGTCTATCCGGCAGAAATCAGAATTTTTTATTCAAAATTATATGAGGACCTTCAACAACTATGAGGAAGCATATTCATTCATCAAAAATATCAATATTATCACAATTACAGAAGAAATGGACTGGTCAGCAACTTCCACCTTGAAAAGATCTCCTGAAAAAACACTTGATCTGATATGAGGAAAAAGAAACTAAGAACTGAACTTAAAACCACAGAAACCTACAAATCGCTCAAAGATTCAACTAAGATATAATCTTCATATTTAAGCAACCAAAAAGTATGTACTTTAACTTATTATTCATTGTCTATAATATATTATAGATCTTTTTTTCAACTGACCTTTATAAATGAATATTTAATACAGGATAACTACTTGTAATAATGAAATAAGGTTATGATACCTTAAGTGAAATGTCAGTTAATTAACATAGCATTAAACCAATGACAAGTTGTTGTTGTTGTGTCTATCAGCTTTTCCTGGTTAGGGGTCACCACAGTGGAACTCTGGTCTGCTAATGATTGGCAGTAGATTTTTACGTGCCGAGTTGCCGGCCCTGATGCACACCTTTCAATGAAGGTACGCCCATTCATGCATGTCTCCACACAGAAGACACTCCAGTGGAGAATCAAACAGGACAACGTCTTACTGTGAGGTGACAACGCTACTGCAGCACCACCACCGCAGTATATTAAACCAATGACAAGTAATATGCAGAAAACATTGACTGATATAATGTAGCTTATTCAGCAATTTGTGAAAAAGATATACAAGTGACTGCATTTTTATAATGACCCTGGTTGATCAGTATATCTGATCAAATAGTATATAATAATGTAGAAAGGGTCTCTTTGAATGTGGCTTTGCTTGGAGTATTAACACATCAATTATATTTGAATTAGTTAAAACTAATGGCTTCCCTGTTAAAAAAAAAAAGAAAAAATGAGTTCAGTTATACACTGAAGGGTTTGGAGAAACCGTACATAAACAACTTTTTGACTGAGAATATCCACGTGCCAGCACAAACGTTATTTTTTTTTTAATAGCCAAAAAGAAAAGAGCACTTTCCACACATATCCATTCAAAGTATTTCACAACAGAATGCACAGCATTTCAGGAAGTGTGCGGCTCATACTGAGATACTGAGATAAGAAGTGAAAGCCACAACTAACCTATGTATCACTTGTATTATCTTGAAATGCTACTAACCCTCAAATCATCTACAGCTATGAAGACAAAGAAGGACTTATAGCAATTGTAATAGTGAAATTTAATACTAGAATCTGGACACTAGCAAATATATACTGGTTTCCAGGCATTGGGGTTGGGACAGTTAGAAAAGATATAGATCTAAACACCAAAGTATATAAGGGAATCCTGAGAGTAGAAGGAGATTTCAACTGCATTCTGGATAAATTGAGACCACAAACAATAGAAGCTTCCATATCAATCCCATAGGGAAGGTTCTTAAAAAAATGGTGTAAAAATTTAAATCTAATTGATTCATACAGATACAAAGAGTAATTCATTATTGTTTTCCCATCAAGGTCACAGATATGGCACTCAAACAAGAATTGACAAAGTATTTATATACCAGGAGCTAAATACGAAAATAAATTTTTCCATAACTCCATGCCCTTTTTCAGATAATAACTCATTAATTCTTAAATTACAAATAGACTATAAGAGATTAATCTTTATGGCAAGAATACTGGGTTATATTATAAAAATAAAGCAAGTCAAACCTTGGTTAGATTCAGAAATACAATTTTTTTCTAGATGCAAATCATACTAAAGAATCAAACATAGTAATCTTATGGGATACCTTGAAAGCATACTTGAATGCAAAAGTTCTCTCATGGCTTAAAAATAAAACAAAATAATGGGAATGAGAATTACATAACATTCAAAAACAAACCACAGAACTTAATAACAATGAATCTAGAAACTCATCCAACAATAAAAAAAAAAAAACAATTGAGGAAATAAATAAAAATATAATGAAATTCTAACACATAAAACTTAGCAATAGAAAAATTAAAACTTAACTCACATGCCATTTCACCTAAACATATGTATAATCTAGCAATTAGAATTAAAAGACAAACGACTGAAAACAATATCACAAATATCATACGAGAAGGGGAAAAATATGAAAAAGGTATCAGACATAAGTGATATTCTTGATCCTTTTAAATATCATTACACTGAACATTATAGAGATGACACATACCAACTTAATCTCTTAAATATAGACTTAATTTTTGCTAAAATAAAAGTAATACCAGAAAAACTATATTCAACAACAAATATCCCAAAAAGAAATTATTGAAAAAAATCAAGGAAAGTAAAAGTAATAAGGCACCAGGTATCGATGGAATAATTAATGAATTATATAAAATATTACCAATTTTAGCAATATAATTATTTCCTAGAACATTGAATGAAATACAATCACAAAACATAATACCACCCTCATGGAGATATTCTCCAATGACGCCCCTCATAAAAAAATAAGGATCCTAAACAGTGTAACTCTTGCAGGCCAATCACATGACTTAACAATGATTATAAAATCTTTATGTCTATATTAGTCAACAGAATTAAAAACTCATTAATACATACCATAAATGAAGATCAAATAGCATTCATTTACAATACACATACCCATGGCAATATTCAGAGAATTTTAACACTTATAGATTTCTTAAACATAGATAATCAGAAAGCTCTCATAGTTGCATTAGACATAGAAAAAGCTTTCAATGCACTCATATAGGACTATCTTTCAAAGCATTAGAACTTTACGAATTTCCCCACCACTTTACTACACTGATAAAAAGCACATATAAAGACAATCTTGCTTATGTAAAACTTGGGCCTTTTATATCAGAGGTCATTGAGATAACTAAGGGCACAAAACAATGTTGCCCTATGTCTCCTATTTTATTTGCACTAGCTATAGAATTGTTTGCATCATCAATACGTAATGACCCCAAAATAAAAGGTATAGATATATATGTCCAACTTAACTCAAAAATTATGTTGTTTGCTGATGATATTCTACTCACCCTATCTGTCTCAGATGAATCTTTACAAGAATTAGATGAGCTAGTGTCTTTGTTTTAACAAAACAAAGGCTAACTACATGTTTCTGAATAAGAAGGTGGATTTTCAATCAAATACAAATCATATAATAGGTAAACAGGTTCCCACTATAAAAGATCTAGGAATAACCCTAAGTGAAAATATGGAATCAACTTTAACCATAAATTATAATAATATAGTAAACAACAAAAAAATACAGACAGTGAAATGGAATAAAATGTATCTGAAATTTGAGGATAGATTGTAATTAATAAAGATGATATTACTTCCAAAAATAAATTACATAACACATGCAGTTCCCATGATACCAAATAAAAAAAATCCTTAAAAGAGATAAAATTATTTTAAATTTTCTTTGGTTTCCAAAAAGAAATAGGATAGCTTACACACATCACATTAGGCTGTGGGAAATGGGAGGAATCAATTTTCCAGATCTAGAGACATATAAAAGCTTCTGTTTTAAAACAATCACAAATTGGATAGACCCTAATTTTCCTTCTACTTGGAAAACTCTACATACTATTATTTTTTAAATGAAAACAAACTAACAAAAAATCTTATATATATATATATATATATATATATATATATATATATATATATATATATATACGTGTGTGTGTGTGTGCATTTATATATATAAGAACTAAATTTATTTTACAGTGTCATGAGAATAAATATTGTAGATTGCCATATCACAGAAATGTCCTGTTGTGAAGTGTTGATGATGTAACTTATTTATGTGACTGATACAGTTAATAAGTTATTTCATTGTTGTAACCATAAACATTTAAGTAATATATATTAGTGGCAGACAAAAATGTTTCAGCTAAAAATCATTGAAAAAACATTTATTTATTTTACTTTACATTTGTTTACCGGGGAAGTCTGTCTGGACAAAAATCCTTTTTCAGTAGAGGCCGAGGAGAAAAGCTCCACATTTAACACATAGACATGCACACATTTACAAATACTGGCACCATAGATAATACAGAGATTTGTACACAATTACATAATGACACAGTAATAAATAAATAACTATATATATATATATATATAGAGAGAGAGAGAGAGGGAGAGACAACACAGGCATAAGAATAAAATATTCATACATGAAAGCATTAATAGATAACATGTTTAGGACATATAACAAGAGGCTCAGGTAGTGTGTTTACATATATACACTGCAAAAACTTGTATCTATACAACAGGGTTTGGGACAGAAATTAGCTTGTGAAGTTCTTTTACATAGAGGCATGAAGAATGAAGGTTCCATTATACTTAACTTTTCTCAGTCTGACAGTAAACAGATGCTAACAAGTCCATGCAGGATGGCTGTACAGTAATATGAATTATTGTGCACGCTGGTGTGAAGGGATAACATGACTTGTATGAATAACAGAATTTACTAATTTGTACAGTCATCTGTATTAATATTAACAGGATGTACATACTGAATATGCACCTAGGGAAGTATTAAGGTTTGATCAAAGTTTGTCACTCAGAGAAAATTTGTTACAAAACTTGTTACTTTGCCAAACCCCTCCATATTTAGTGACTTAATCTATTATCCTGAAAATATTTGCATTTGTTTCCTTTCACCTTTAAAGTTTTTCAGAGATCGTTGAGAAATTTATTGTAAGATATGGTTCCTATCTTAAAAAAGTCCTAAAAGAGATATACTAATTATGTTTCCAAAGGGGGTATCTGTTCAATTGGTGTACTTCATCATTGGTGCCTCTGAAAGGGTAATTGTCTATTTTTATATATAACTTAGAAGAGGAGGGGGAGACAGAACTGATTGGAGTGGAAAGCAGTACGTTCACATAGCTCTGTCACCTAAAGTCCTGTGTCCGACTTGTATATGATGCCATCCCTTAGTACTGTGCAAGTAATAATGTTTGGATAGTGTAGTAGAGATCATTTGTGGAGTCAACAGTACTGAACGCAGTACCTCTTTAAATGAATCTACAGCATGGACAGCATGAGCAATATGTGTTGCATGGATAGGGTTGGGAGGTTGGCATAATGGTTAAGATGTTTACCTTACCAACATAAGGTACAGGGTTTGATTCTTACACAAGGTAATTGGCTAGGCTTAAAATGGTCAACAAGGGCAGTTAGTGTAGTATGAACCTATGAACAATCAAACTCAAATGCACATTGCACTGAAGTTGTACATTGTTAAAGTTTAGAGAGATACTGCTAACACAAGAGGAGGACATGCAGCCCATAAACAGGTGCTGGATGCCTGTGATGCAAGGTTGACATTCCTGGAGAAGGTGGGGAATATTTAAGCCATCAGAACAAAGAAGAGTATATCTAAGATCAGTGAACATAACATGGAGATCAGCAACATTCAGGATAAATTGGAAGAAATGGGAAACCGGCAAAGGTGTAATAACGTATAGACTGGTGGGGTAAGTGCAGCTACTCATTACAGAGAAGGCTTATAAGGTTTCAAATTCAAGAAACTCCAAGGATGCACTCACAAAACAAATTGTAATGGAGCTTCTCAAACATGCAGACAGGGACAGAGTGCTGCAGGCTGCAAGGAAAGGGTGTCTGTTTCTTCTGGGGGAGGCAAGGTGTACGTCTTTCAGGATTTTTGTAAAAAAAATTATACAGAGAAGTAGGGCATTTGTAGCTGAAATATTAAGTGGTGTTGCCAAGTAAGCAGCATGATCATGATACATATGACACACTGTTTATAAAGTGGAAGGTACTGTGTCCTTCATACAGGCTTACCTGCACACCAAAAGTATACTTAACAAAGCAGGAAAAGGAAACAGCTGCAGCTCTAAGGATATTAACAAGAACATAGATCCAAATAAATTGGAAGTCTATCCAAGTTTGTAGCATTGTTGGCTTCAATAACCTTAGAATGTGTGAGCTGCTGTATGACTGCAGATAGCTTTCCAGAGCATGCTGAGTGAGGGACCAAGGCAATAAAGCAGATGGAAAGATGATGATTTACAACTGAGTTTGCCTTAGTGAACAAATAGGATGTGTTATAAGTCAACAGTTTGGCAGAAGAGCTGAAGTCAAACTGCATGGTAAGCAGTGGGCTACAAGAATGGAAAATGTACTGGAAGAGCATACAGTGGTTCCTGCAAGCAAAGGGATACAGAAGTATATGGGCCTTTCCAAAAACAAGTTTGAAGGTAAAGTGTAAAAACATGACAAACAGAAGGGACTTAAAACCTGAACACATACTGTAATATGACTATGACAGCTGCTAGGACATGACCAACTGGACTTGCTAGGATAGTTAGCTAGAGAGAGGTGCTGTTTCTCTTCATGTATATTGAGCAGCATTTGTAATTTCAAAGGTTTAGTGCAAAGACTGTTAGCAGGACAGAGTACTGACTATTGTTTGCTGGTGCACTGAAAGGTGTTAGCAGCCAGATATTTTACCTATACCCCTCATGTTTCATCATGCAAAGGCACTGCATATTTATTTTGTTCAGGAGAAGGTGAAGGAAGAGCTTTGGAGGCTGGATCTTCTAATTATGAAAAAAACAAACAACAAAAAAAAAAAAAACAGAACCCAAACAAAAGCTGGCAGAGGTGGTCACTGGCTTTGTCAGAGACAACCCCATAAGGTCACTAAAAGCATATTTATCTTGAGTTGTCCCAATTGTCGGTGGTTATGTGAGTGAAGATTGCAGAGGTAAGGATCTAAGGTAGTTAGTACAGACTTTCTTTGTCCAGGAGGGAAATGGGCACCATCCCAGGAAGGAATTTGCAGTCACCCATCTGTTGATCTAGGTTGCATTAGAAGAAGATCAGGGAGGAGGTCTGTTTCACATGAATTGGAAGCTTGTTCCAGAGAAGTGACAGTCTCTGGGAGATGTACCTGTCTCTTCAACATTACAGGTTCATGTCAGAGGCTAGGTTAATATCCCTGGAGTGAGTGACTCTCATGCAGTTTAATTTATGAATGTGTAGTATTTCCATCAGGGCCCAGTCAGAGACTGCCCTGTAAACAAGGCACAGGTCTGCCTTTAGCAAATTGTAGGAGACAGAATACAGTGACAGGGCTTTCATTCTTTCTGTGTAAGAAACCTCTGTGGTCTCTCCAATTTTTGCAGGTGTCTGGTGAGGTACATGCAAAAAGGAGCATTGTCTGATGACAGCTGAGTGTAATGGAATTATAGCATCTTAGATCTAGATGCAATGCCTTTACCTATACGATATGCCACATAGAAGGATTTCCTTACTACTGTGGATACATGGTGGCCAAAGCTCAGACTCCAATCAACCGGAGTACCCAGATCATCTACCATTGGGTCTATACTTAGAGGAGTGCTGTCTATAATGTAATTAACAGGGATGTCAACTTTCCCAAAGGGAATAATATTGCATTTTTTTGCATTTGGCTTTAATCTGTGGTTTTGGCACCAATCATATGTCTGCGCTAAACCTGTCTGCAGTATATTAACTTTATTGGAGGATTAAAACAACAAACCACCAGTAGGCCAGAAAACCGCAAACAGAAGAAAACCAGACCAGAAGGCAGGAAATGTGAATACTCCAGTAGTGTACAAAAAATGTAAAATCCAATTTTCTAAGCCCGTTTATCTGTGGAAAACACACTTTATTTAATCAAAACACATAAAATGAGCACTTTCGTTCCTACCATAAGAAACTTCTTTAGACAGTTTAAACGACAGTTTAAAATAAAGCAGTCTATGTTTAAATACCTTCAATTAGTGATGACTTCATACAAAAAGCACAACCATCAAGATTTCAGCCAATGAGACCACATCTCTGCATGAATATTTATGAATATTTATAAATCTTAATACATTTTCATGAATAGTTATACAACCTTTAAAAACCATACAATTAACATTCCAACACATCTCAAAAATTAAATATATAACATATATGTTACATATAAATACAAAAGCCAGTGTTTACTCTAAAACCTTATTCAAAACAACTCAATTTTACGTTTTCATAAATATTAAAGTAAATGTTAAAATAAATCAAATCATCTTTCCAGTGCCTTCAAGCTAAGAATACTGTTGATAGAAATCTATTGAGACCTGAACAAGTATTAGCCCTTAAACGTAGTTGCCAGGTCAATTCTTTCCTCTCTAGATGTAATGACCATACTCCACCCCTTTCACCAACCTTCACTGAGTCCAACACAAAGAACTTAAACGAATCCCCATGAAAATCCATACAGTGCTTGGCAAGGGCATTGGTACTATCAGTTTTTCCGATTGCTCTAAGATGTTCATAAATGCATTTTTTCAATTTCCTCTCAATTTTAGCAATATAAAAACCTGCATATAAAACACATTGGGTACAATATACCACCCTCTCTGAATGACAATAAAACTTTTCCACTGGTTTAAATTTAAAACCATTAATCACTGACTCAGCAATCTCTGCAACATAGGGGCAATATGGGCAGCACCCACATTTCTTCATAAACCCTTCTGCCTTATACTTAACCACTCTGTCAAACAAGTCCTTCAAATTTGTACCCCTGCGATACATAATTACAGGTCCAGCACCTATTAAATCCCTCATTTCTCTTCCATACTGTAAGAATTGTCAATTTTTCTGTATAATCTGCCTAACATGTTTGCTGTTAGTCCCAAATGTGGTGACAAAGGGGCATGCATAGATGATTTACAGATTTAGCACTTAGAGGCTCAGTTCCAACTTCAATACTTACATCACTTGCTTCATTAATGTCAACTTCCACTACCAACCTAACACCCTTCCATCCTTTAAAGATGAGTTCAAAATGACCACTTTCTCTTTTATTAATAACTTCCAACATAATCTGATATACAAATGAGTATGGGTAACCTCGCTTTAGAAGCATAGCTTTCAATGTCTCACATTCTTCTAAAAATAACTTTAATGTTGACACTATTCTTGCCATCCTCACAAACTGCCTTTTAATGACTGCTCATGTCTGCTTGAATGGGTGGGTGCTTGAAAAGTGTAAAAAAAAAATTCAAGTATGCCTCTTTTCAAAAAATTCTAATGACAAATCTCCTATTTGTCACATATTTACTCAAGTGTATATCTAAAAAAGAGATTTCTTGCTCATCCACACAGTGGGAAAATTTCAAAAAATGAAGGATTCAGTGATTGCTCCCAATTTGCAATGTTCAGCAAACTTGGCCAGCCACAGGCCGTCCAAGTTTGCATGGACTTCTGAGAAATAAATTCCAAACAGTAAGGGGCCTAGCACAGAATCCTGTGGTGACTGTCTTTTGCTAGAGGCGAAGTCATCCACTTTGATAGTATGTGTTTTGTCAGTCAGACATTTGGTTACACATCTGGTAATGTAGGCATTAATTCCCAGTTGTTAGAGTTTCTCTATAATACCTGAGTGGGGGATTATGTCAAATATCTTGGCTAGGTCAAGGTAGGTGGTATGCACTGTCTTTCCCTCATCTATTGCCTTGGCAACTTTCTCAAATAAGTCAACCATGTTTAACAGACATGATCTACTTTATCGAATCAGAACTGGGTTGGGTCTAGTGTTTGGAGATTACCTATGTCCTTGTTAATAAGGTCCATAATCATTCTTTCCATGGCCTTGCAGATGAGCCTAGTAAAACTTATGGAACTATAATTCCCAGGGTCGGTTGATGGTCCTCCTTTGTGTAGAGGAATTACTGTTGCTGTCCTTCATTCTGGTGGAACATCGCCAGTTTGCAGGCTGTGGTTAAACAGAGATCCAAGTGGGTCTTTTAGGTTATATTTGAAGTTGTTTAAAGGCAAAGTGGGATGTTGTCTGGTCCTACTGATGCCTTGTTTTTTGCCTTGGAGAGCACCAAGATGATCTGCTCTATTGATATAATATACTGAGGAATGGTGGCAGGTATACTTTGTAGGATGACTGGAGGGGGACAGGGGGTGAGGTTTACTCAAAATCCGTCAGCTAGCAAGTTGGCTATTACCTCCTGTTGAGTATGGGTGGTGCCATCCACAACCAGTTCATCGCATAGCTGCATATTCACTTTTAGATTTTGCACATAGTTAAAGAATACTTTGTGATTATCCTTAGCTAGAGAGGCTATTTTTGCTTTGTAATTAGCTTTGGAGGACTTGCCAAGATCTCTAATTGTTTGTTTAAGCTACAGAGGGATTTCTTCCTCTGCTGAGCAAGTTTCCTCTTGTTCTTGGACATTAGTTTCTTTCCCTTGTTGTTTAGCCTGTTTATACTAGGGGTCCACCCAGGTGGCTTGTTTTTTTGGCAAGACCCGGTTTTAATCTGGCCAGGTACAGCCAATTCTATGTAACTGCTTAAGTGGTTATGCAGGGCATTGGTGTATACCTCTGCATAGGAGTCTGCATTATCTGCATTCAAGGGGGCTTTGAAACTTCTTGTACCATCACTTAGTAGGAGGTCATTTGTCTTTGAAAAATTGTTAAGCATTTTTCAGCTTGATGGGATATCTGGTCTTATAATTGCATCGAATGAGACTGATTTATGGTCCATTCTTATCAGGAAGGGCATCACATGAGGTGGTATAATGCTCTCCTTGCTAATGAGTACTATGTTCAGTACATCTGAGGCTTTTGTGGCTGTGCTGACTAGTTGTTCCAGAGCATTTGCACTGACAAAGTCCAAGAACCTCTGAGCCAGCATGTTAGCGGTCATGTATGTTCCCAGTCAATGGTAGGATAATTAAAATCACCCATGAGCAAGGTGTTGGGTTGCATGGCAAGTGACTCCAGTAAGTCCAGGTATGTGGTGTACTTTTCCTGTTTCATGGTGGGGGGGCCTATAGCTAGCTAGCTATGATGTGGTAGGGGGTTTTGCCTGTAGTTAATTGAACATGGCTCAAGAAAGTCATACTGTTTGACCAGTCTCAAGGTGTACTTATCATTAATGAAGATAGATACATTTCCTTTGGTTCTTTCATGCTCAGTTTATGATCTGAATGTATGGAAGACATTGTAGACCTGCATGGCTGGGTGCTTTCCACACCTTTGAACAATGTCTCTGTGATTGCACAGACGTCAGCATCTTCCAAAGACAGGAGTGTTCACAGGGAGTGCAGTTTCTTGTTTAGACTCAGCAGCACCTTTCAATATTACTCTAACTGAGTTAAAAAAAAAAGGAAACAACAGTGTTTGCATCGACATAAATTTTCTAAACAATAAGTATGAAACTCTAATTATCATCACTTGAAAATGCTCTTGTATTTGTGAAAGTTTTTATTTTATATTATTTGATAATAAAGTCAATTGAAGTCCATTGGATCCTTGTGAACAGAGTTTTTTTGTGTGTTGTTTTATTGAGAGATCATGATATACATAGAATAAATTTCCTTGATGGCGTTTTGTACTTTTGTAAATATCAGGACTAAAGATGGCACAAAGTGCTTCAAGGTAAAATACTTTGCATGTCAGGTGAAGCTTGCCTCTGGTAAATCTGTATGTAAAGCTATGTAGATTCAGTGGTATTTGCTCAACTAAGATGGAATTTTTTAGAAAATTTTCTCTGGGATTGCTCTAGAAGATGAAGGTCACATCTTCTATGATCACATAATGAGACTTTGAATTCCAAAGTAGGCTTCACAAAAGTTTCAAACAATCTTGTCACTACTGTAGAATTCCTTATGTCCATCATATTGAAAAGAACTCATTAATCTGAATGCCTATGTTCTTGAACTAATGGCATTTTCTCATTAAATCATTTCACCATTAATCAGAACATCAAGTCATTTATTTTATTTTATTTTATTTTTTTTTTTGCTTTCATTTGTTAACTGGCATACCACGGTGGTGGTGCTGCAGTAGAGTTGTCATCTCACAGTTAGACGTTGCCCGTTCGATTCTCAGTTAGAGCGTCTTCTGTGTGGCAACATGCGTGAATGGGCATTCCTTCGTTGAAGGTTGTGCGTTAGGCCCGACAAGCCAGTATGCAAAAATCTACTGCCGATCATTAGCGGACTGGAGTTCCGCTGTGGCGACCCCTAACCGGGAAAAAGCCGAAAGCTACAATTTGTTAACTGGCATAGAAAATTGTCCATGGTAGGCCATTTTCAGATTCAGCCTGGTGAGGTACAATAAAGAAAAAAAAACATAATTTGATAAAAAGAGAATAGTAAATGGTTAAGTAAACTGTAGTATACATAAGATTATATAAGTGCAGTCTTTCTATATATACACTATTTGAGTGTTTTAGTTATATCCAGTGTTTTTTTATGCTGTAATATATATGTCTCTGGTCTGTAACATAACTTTACCCTTTTGTAAAATAAACCTCAGACTTAACACAGGTGTTAATCCTGTTCAAATATATAATGAAAGCAGCAGCAGAAAGCATAGAATAAAAGCAAAGAACCAAAGTGGTATTAAAAAGTGTAGAATAGAAACAAAGAACCAAAGCAAAAGTGGAATTAATATTGATTTAGTCCAATCATTATTTGATGAGAATAGCTTCTTTACATCATAAGTTTATGAAACTTGATTTGATGGTGCACCGAAAGGTGCTAGCAGACAGACATTTTACCTATACCCCTCATATTTCATCAAGCAGAGGCACTGCAATCCATATAAAATGTAGGAGTACATGTATTGGTTCTTCTGGGACTTGTTTACATTAGGAGGTGGGACTTGATAGTGTATGTGTGTGTGTGTGTGTGTGTGTGTGTGTGTGTGTGTGTGTGTGTGTGTGTGTGTGTGTGTGTGTGTGGGGTTATGGAAAAGGCACACATTTTAAGTGTCTCTGCAGCATAAAAGACATATAAATAATACAGCAGTTGTCTGATGGGTCATCTGCCTTTAATTTAGATCCTTGATAATTACAGGACAAGACTAGTAGACACAATTACCTTTTTTTCCAGTGGTGACTCAAACTCTTGTTCTCATTACATACAAATAGACGTCACTGTTGAGTAAATCGAACTCAGGTTAGTACCACAAAGCTAATTTGCAACACTTTACCTAAGTTATTAAACTACACTAACAGACTGTACATGTATTAGCACCAAAATCAGTGCTATCCATATACTTTTAATAATGGATACAAAACTTGACAATAGTCAACCTTTGATTCATCACTTTAGTTTACAGAAGAGACATTTACATAGCCTTGCTCCATAACAGGATTCTGTAATCACATAGCCAGTGTAGTCTAGTCCTATTGGCTGACAGGATTCTACTCTCATTGTGGTAGACTGAGTGGTCATAACCCTTACAATAAATCATTTTGAAAGCTTGTTATAGCATGAGGAAAACAATGGATCCCACATCCAAAGTAGAATCAGACTTAATTATTTTCGTCAATCATGTCAAAAAATCCTTTTCAATTCTATCATCAAACAATACCAAGATAGAAATAGTAACCCATGCCAAGCTACTAGAGGTTACAATTAATGAAAACCTAAAATTCGACCACCAGATAAAACACTCTCTAAAGAAAACAATATCAAAAACTGGAAGCCCTCTATAGAATCAAACCCTACCTAACAGACCAGGCTAGGAAAAGCATTGCCTCATCTCTTCTCATCACAACTCTCCTACACACAGCCCCCATACTCATCAATTTGCAATCCAGTCAATGCTCCTTACTTAACCAGTGCTATAATATAATTGCAAAATTTGCTGCCAACCATCATTATAGGACACATCACTGCCTCACAGTAAAACAACTTCAGTGGCTGGAATTAAGACACTATTTAACCTGCTCACAGTTTGTCACAACACATAAGCTCATATATAACCCAGTCAAATGCCCAAGTGCCTAAATGCAAACATTATTTTCCAGCTATACAGTCCCAAAAGGCCACAATGCACATATGCGTTATCTGTTCTACATATTCCACTTCCTATAGTTAGTAATGTGATTCTAAGAGAGAATTCTTGTACTGAGTTTGTGTAATGACCTTCCTCTAAAAAATGAGGTGTTAGTAAATGAGAACACATTTATACAGACTGGAACAATGTGCACACATCATAGACTTCATATAAAGTGTCCATATTTATAAAGTTATTACCTCAAATTATGATTCATTTTACCTGCCCCCAAGAAGCATCCTCATAAGGAACACTCACTATCCTTAATGTATACTGTTTAGGTCCCTAGAGAATTTAAGCTGAATGTAAGTTTTATGATTCATCCTACAGCTAGAGAATGTGGTGACGTTCAGAGTGCATTTCAGTTTTATTTCAGTTAATGCTTGAAAAATGTAAGAAAACATAAGATGATAACCACAGTGAATCATACTAAAAACAGAAATTTAAAAGAGACAATTAGATGCACAGTTAGAGAAATAACCAAAGCTGTAGTAAATAGCTGCTTTATGCTTGACCTGCAGAGGTGACATATTCTGCTTGGCCCAGGATAAACTCTGCTTTTGAGAAATGCAGAAGGAAACAGGTAGCTGTATGCTAAACAATCAGCACTATATCATGAGGAACAACGAATCTCCACAGACAGCTATGATCATTTTATTAATGCGTTAGTCACACTACTAACATGATGGATCGCTCAGTCTCTGAAAAGCGGGTCAAGGAAATTAATTACCTGACTACACAACAACAACAATAAAAATTCATCATCTGTGTTTTCTTGCTAATATCAGTCCTGAAAGTATAACAAGACTTATGCAGAAGATATTTCCAAGTCATAATTTTTTTGACTATAATTTATGTCGTCTGCAATATACTTTATAATCTTAAGCGCTTTCTGCTCTCTCCTTCTCACCTTCAGAAATTCACCTAAAAAATATTCAGTTAATTTACTTTGCTTGTCCTGCATATACTGAAAGTCCAAATTGTTATGTTTTTAATTTATATTTCAGTTATTTGTAAAATTTTCTTTGACTCTTAGAAGTCTTATTCTTGGTATCCTACTCTCTTCCTTTTTTATTTTTATCAATAAATAGTAATTCTGAATGAGCTGCCATTACCGCATCTATAGATATGACTTCAGACTTAATGACACACATAGAGATGTACTGAGGGTTGGGAGGGTGGCCTAATGGTTAAGGTGTTTGCCTTGCAAACACAAGCTGCAGGGTTTGAGTCTCGCAACGGATAATTGGTTAGGCTTAAAATGGCTCACAAGGGCAGTTAGCTTAGTGCTAACCTATGAATCTATAATTGTAATGTTTTCATTATTCCATGTAAGGCAACCATTGTCTTCTACAACTGTAGATAATATAAAGAAACTGCTTGTTTGGCCAGTGTGTGCATGTTTTATGTAGGCACACTTTCCTTGAAGCTAAAATTCCCTTTTTATCCTTTATTTTTGCAAACTTTATTTTGCCAGCAGTAGCCTGTGTTATTCCATTGCACTGTATTTTTGTTCACAGTGGGAAATGTTCAGTATTCATAGTCTGGACTACTTTTGTGCCCTTGGAATGTGAATATGTTAATTTTCATGAAGCAAATTAGGCTAAGAATATTCTTTGTCATTTCTGTGTGCCATTTCTCCTTCCAACAGTAGACTCTCTCTGCTTCTGCTTTAACCTTTGCTTGGCATCAAATTCAGACATGTTTGTATTAGCCTACTACTATAATGAATACACAGAAACTGAGACTAAAAATGTTTATAATCTGTGCTTCCAATGCGGTATTCCTTTTGTTGCAAGACTAACTATCTGTTGCAATGTCTCCACCTATCTTACTATGTTAGTACATATATATATATATATATATATATATATATATATATATATATATATATATATATATATATATATATATATATATATATATATACATATATATATGGATCGGCCTAAAAATCTATACCACAAACAGTCAACATGAATGATGCCAACAAAAAATAAAAAAATAATCAAAAACAAAAACATAAACTGCATTATTTGCATGCTCTGAGACATAGTCTCTAAGTATACAAACAGAAAAAACACAATTTTTACAGGATGGCAATCCCTTCTGTACCACCCAGCACACCCTACTAATTAATTATACCAACTCTGAGATCAGACAATACAGGGAGAAAGGACATATTCTCCAACTACAGTATTTTAGGAATCTTGCAGAAATTATCAACAGCTTTATTGTCAACCTAACTTAGTTGACAAAAAAGCTGTTGACTAAATTAATATTTGACAAAAATTAAGGTATCCAGTATATAGATAGATGGATAGATAGATAGATAGATAGATAGATAGATAGATAGATAGATAGATAGATAGATAGATAGAAAGACATATAGATAGATAGATAGATAGATAGATAGATAGATAGATAGATAGATAGATAGATAGATAGATAGATAGATAGATAGATAGATAGATAGACAGACAGATAGATAGATAGATAGATAAGTAGACAGATTTCTTCCTTTTTTATATTTTGTTGCATAGATACATACATACACAACCACAGATGTCTGAAAATATTTACTATTGTGATTTTTTTCTTGGTGCTTTTTGCCCTTGTGTGCTGATCATCACAATTTCCCTAATTTTACAAGACACAGTCTGTTCTTCCCCATATTAGGGATGCCCCCAGTTCAGTAGGCATGAGGCATACAGAGGAAGCCATCATCCAGGCTGTTATGATTTTTTGGATCCCTGCTAACACCAGGTGGTTCTACTCTATCTCCTATGGGACACACAACTTTATACCTACCCAAGTAAGTCTGGTTTGTCCTCTTAAATCAGATTCTATGATGACCTATCTTGCTTGTCCCAGGACAAGGAACAACACATTCCCTGCTGCCCCCACACAGAAGCTTTATATTATCTAGGATGTGAGCTTTGGGGCATTTTTCTATGTTAGGCACTAGCACCACCCCTGGTTGTGATGTGCATACCTGCATTGCTGCAGGGACTACCATTTCCCTTTTATCTACTCTTGCACACTCCCTCACATGTGAAGAAATGGTCTACTGTCACTAGCTTAGGTAGCGGTAGCATACATCCCTTCCAAAAGCAGCACCTGCTTCCTGCGCTGTAGGCATTTGCTACTAACATTGGAGCAGCAGAACAACTAGCTGGGGACTGCCAGACCCTCCTTCCCTCCCTCAAGGATGGCAGAGCTAGAACCACTCATTTCCTATTCTTCTCTGCCCAGGTCTGTTCTGCTACTTGAAGCTGGGTCATTTGGGTCTCAGTCAGGGCTTTATCTCTCTCTTTACCACAGAACTGGAATTCTATTATGATGTTTTTATATTTAAAAAAATATCTTTATCCACCTTAAAATATCTATTTTCTCTCTTCTCACTGAATGGTATTCAGTAGAAATATATTCTACATACCTGCTCTTGATGCTTTTATCAACACGCACAATGACATCAGTAGCTTACTTTGTGATTTCTTTATATGACTGTTTTTTGTGTTGACTTGTACACACATGCAAGCAGCACTTTGGTTTACTACCAAGTGTACTTATGCACATGTATATATCAACACTAGGGATCATCTAAGCCTTACCATAAACCTGGAACATTCCAGTACTGGACATAGTTCAATGATGAACTCTTTTGAGTGATATGCAATAAGTTCAGCTGTCGGCTTACTGCCTACATGGCAGTGACAATTTTCTGTGTGCTGAAATTAATCATGTATCATATATGCCAGTGGTATGAGTACAGTGTATGATAGTCTTTTTGATGTTAGATTAACTACATTCACATCAGTCAGTATGGTAGATTCATTAACACAAACACACCCCTCCACACATTGAAGTCTTCCATTTCCATCCAACATGTCATATGCAGCTGAAACTAACATCTGTGTTGTTCACAATGTGGTTATTTTTTAACTAATATACAGCATACATATATTTTCAATATAGATAGATTAAGATGCACTAACAAATTCTCTGCATACTAAAAAGATCTTATCCATCCTCCCATTGCTTAATACATATATTTGGGAATCACATTCCCCCATTATGAACTACTTGAATTTGTCATATCATAGATGCTGATTAGCTATTTAGCTCTAGATCACATATTTCATTATAATATAAAGTAAAATGCTTTTTTATATAAAAAATGCAGAAACCTCATCAACTACCCACTGTACTTTGCATCCCCGGCCTCTTCTAGAACCATTGTGTCATGAATGTTAGGATGTACTGTGATCCTGAGATATCTGGGTCTCTTAATAAAAGCAAATGTTGCTGAACCAATTACACCTGTGGTTGTAAAGCAGAGTGCAGTGCATATCACCAAAACTACAAAAAAAAAAAAAAAAATAAAATAAAATAAAGGCATCTCTGTGCAGTCACTGTGCCTATCATCTTAATCCCCACCAATAACCATATGGCAGGTACATGAACAAATGTCAGCTGTTAAGTAAGCAATGATGCATTTTGTAATTGGTCTATATTAAATAAACGAAATGACAAAAGAACGAATGCTCTTTCATCCATAGATAAATGTCGAAACCACAAAACAGCAAAGTTACAGAACAGCGATTTTTTTTTCCCAGGGAAAAAAATTGCTGCTCAAAAAAAAAATGTAAAGACAAAATAAAGTGGGGGGCCTCACCCCCCATACCTGCTGATCCACCCACACCTCCCCTACTTAAATATATCAACTCTGAGATTGCACCACAGTGGAGGAAATGGCAAAGTTCCATGAATGGCCCAGCGATTTTTTCCCCTGGGAAAAAAATTGCTAAGTCATAACTTCAAAGTTTTGTGCTTTCAGCTTTTATGTGTCGATGAAAGAGCGTTCGCTCTTTTTTCATTTCATTCATTTGATATAGACCCTTTTGTAACTGTAGTAAGTTGAACTGTTTCTTGGTTGAATGTATTTAAAAACAGACATTTGAAAGCTATATAGTAGACGTTACATGTTAATCCATTTTCCTAGAGCATAGTTGACTACAAACGAAACAAGTCTAATGAAAACTTGGTTTAGCTTACTGAACCAATTTACTTTTGTAATTAGAATATTGGCTAGCTAATGCACAACTAATACTGAACCCCAAGAAAACTAAATTCATCCTGTTTCACCCTACAAGAGACCCAGACATTCCCATCCCTTCAAAATTACCTCTGCCAATAACACCATCATAATTCCAGTTACTAATACAAATTTATTAGGAGTTACAGTTGACCAGAACATGATATTTGACATTCATATAGCTCAAGTCATAAAAAGGTACAAAAAAACTAGGTTGCCTCTACAGGAGCAAACACTATCTCATCACTGATGCCAGGGCCATAATTGCCAGAACCCACCTTATTTCAGCATTACTATATGCATCCCCTATCTTTATCAACCTAAGAAAATTAGATATAACTAAGCTAGAAACTTGTTATAATAAAACTAAAAAGTTTGCTACAGGTGCCAACTATAGATTCCACCATTGCCACTCTCTCAGAAAACTTTCATGGCTTGAATTCCCCTCTCTACTAAAATACAACCAGCTCAAAATGGCCCACCAAATAATTAACCAGCTTGAAAAAACACCAGCCCTAAATAACTTACTCTCTCACTACTCTAATAATTAGATCCTTCACTATACCAACAAGGCATTAATAAAAATAACAAAGAGCAAAAACGATCCTGGAGAATCCCTCTACTCTTGTAGTATCACCAAAACCTGGAACACCCTACCACTAAACATTAAATCCACCACTAACTCAGTTCAATTAAAAAAAATAGTAAAAGACCACCTATCTGCTACATGGATCTGCCCATGTACTGAACCTGGCTAAATAACTGACTTGGACTATACTAAGTGACCTAACTTGACTTTGTCACTTCTAATTTACTCTGAGCTCACTAGGTGGTACCCTAACTAACTGACAATTCTACTAATCTCTTCTACACTCTCACCAAACAGTTTCCTTATCATTTCTTTCATTTCAAACTTGTCTATATTGTCCAATCTTGTAACTACTATATATAGAGGCTATATGTTCAATCTTTATGTCTATATTTATTTATTTATTTATTGACATTTGTTGACCGGGATAGTCCACTGGGTCAGAAACCCATTTTCAGTGGAGCCCCGGGGAGAAAAGGTCCATTTACAGTACAAAACATATAACAGACAGGTACAATTAACATTTTTAAACAGTATGATTTGTGTACAAATTCAGTTGTAGTAATAACCAAGATAAGTAAAAATATACATATCGCAGACAGGTAGAATTTATATTTTTACCAGTATGATTTGTATACAAATTCAGTAGTAGCAATAACCAAGATAATTAAAAATATACATATAGCAGACAGGTAGAATTTACATTATTACCAGTATGATTTGTATACAAATTCAATAGTAGTAATAAGTCATAATAAGTAAACAAATACAGACAGGTTAAATGTAGGCAGTGGATAATCACTTAGTGACATTCTGTCAATGTTTATATTCTACTAGGACAGAGACTGAGAACAACGTTATTTATATTAATATAAAATCTTTGTGGAGTAAAGAAAATTAGCTAGTTAAGGTTGTTAGTTAAGAATAAGGCCCAGTTGTACAACAGAGGTCTAGGATTAATTTTAAGGTGGAATTCCATAATTTTCCTGTGGAGTAGGAATATAAACTTTGTCCTGCTCTCTTGTTGGGTTGGGACACAAGTAAAAGTTGTTTGTTTGAAGACAGAAGTTTCCTAAAGGGGATGTAGGACTGGATGATGTGTGAAAGTGTGGGGCAGTTATGAGGGTTATATATTAGTTTGTGAGCAGTGGTGAGTGTACTGCAAGTAATGGGGGAAATTGAGCCACTTTTGCACAACAATGGCTTGACAATGGTGTGTGCAGTGTGGTAAGCCACAGGAAAATTTAGCAATTTTGTAGTAGCATGATTGTAATTTGTTGCTCAAAGATGTGTGCAGGTTTGTGAAAATAGTGGAGCCATAGAGGAGGGATGGGAGTAAAAGAGTCCTAGCCAATTTTATTCTAGTAGGGGTATCTATATATGATTTGTGTCTGTAGCGCTTACATAATTTGAAATGCGTTTTTTTATTATACTGAGTATGTGTTCAAAGCATAGCTTGTCATCTATAGTAATGCCCAGTAATTTTGCAGTGTGCACTTTCTATTTCAGTTTTGGTTTGGGAGAACATTTTGAAATCTTGTGGGGGATGTTTGCATGAATATTTAATAGTAGTTTAGACTTTTTGGGGTTTAGAAGTAATTGTGTTTCATGTAGCAAAGATTCTATTACTGAAAAAGCATTTTGTGTTATTTTTTGGAGGTCTTGGAAATTACTAGATGAGGATATGATTGTAGAATCATTGGCATATTGGCTAAGTGAGCTCTGAAGGGAGACTGTATGGGGATTATTTATGAATATGTTACAAAGTAAGGGACCGAGAAATGAGCCTTGGAGGACTCCTATTTTATTTACCAGGAAGTCAGACTGATTGTTTTGCCATTTTACTGATTGTTGTCTATCGTCCAGATAACTGGTAAACTAGGTTAGGGTATGTTTGGAGCAGCCTAGTGTTGCCAGTTGTTGTATTAATTTAGTATATGACACTGGCGAAAGCTTTGGATAGGTCTAGTAGAACTGCTGTTGTTAAAACACCTGCATCCAAAGCTCTATTCACAGTGTCAGTAAAGGGGAGTAAGGCTGTGTTTGTACTATGTACAGGTCAAAAACCGTGTTGAGTAGGGGCAAGGAGATTGTTATCAGTGGGGTGTTTTTGAAGTTGGGTGTGAATACACTTTTCCAGAATTTTTGGATAAAGATGAAAGAATGGGAGATTGGTCTTAGTTAGTTAAATCATTAGTAATGCCACCTTCATGTAAAGGGGTAATTATGGATTTTTTCCGGATCTGTAGGACAGTGGCTTCAGAGATAGACCAGTTAATTAGAATACTGACAGGGTATGCTATAGCTCCTGCACTCAGTTTCAAATATTCAGAGGGGAGGTTATCTGCGGGGGGTGAGCATGGTCTTTGTTTAGATAGAAATTTAAATATTTGAGAGGTTGGCACTGGTTGCAGTGAGAATTCTAGCATTTTTTGGCTGATTGGTAGTGCTATCATTATAAAGTGAGGGATTTTGGCTACTTTTATCCTGATAGTGATTTGATATAGCATCCTTGTTTTTAGAAGTGCTATTAGTTGCTGGTAGTAGCTCTTTTATAAGTTTTAGGATGCTATCTATGAAGTGAGAATTAAAACTTTGAGCTATTTGTTTTGGGTTTTTGTTAGGGAAAAGTGGTGGGGGTTTGTATGGTTCCTGGGTTAAGGATAGTAGAGACAGATTTCCAGAATTTTATGGGGTTGTTGTTTTGATTGGATAGTTGATGTGTAAAGGCCCAATCCCTAGAAGTTAGAATTTCTTTGGTGTGTTTCGTAAGCCAAGGTGCGTGATTGATTTGTATTCTTTTATATCTTATGGGAGCTAGAGTATTTAGGGTATCCAGAAAGACTGTATTAAAGTAGTTTACTGCTTCCTCTAGGGGTAGTATATTAAGTGGGTTCCAGTTTTTGGCCTTAAGAGAATTTATTAGTGTTGTTTGGGAGAAATTGGTTAAGTTTCTTGATGTTCTATAAGTGTGGGGTTTGAGAACTTGTGTATGGTTTATTGTATTTATATGCAGGTGAGTGGTCACTCAGAATGTTTGGGAGGGTACCAGTACTGGAGTATTTATGAGCATCTGACACCAAGATCCAGTCCAATGTGGACTCTGGTTGATTGCTTTGTATTCTAGCAGGGGCAGTAACAAGTATGATTTTTGGACCTTCCAATTGCAATCTTGGACTATTAATCTGTTTCAATCTCTTTATAAATTTTGTAACTTTGTTGTTGTTATTGTCTTTCAGCTTTTCCTGGTTAGGGGTCGCCACAGCAGAACTCTGGTCCGCTAATGATTGGCAGTAGATTTTCACGAACGCAGAGGTGCCAGCTAGACGTTCAACCTTCAACGAAGGCACGTCCATTTACACATGTCTTTTGAACACCCACCCAACTGCAGGGAGGACATTCAGACTCCACACAGAAGGTAACTTTGTAATATTTAGAAATGCTTTGCATTCTCTGTATGTCTTGGAGCTTTTCTCCCCAGGCCTCCACTGAAAATGGATTTGTTGTCCAGATGGACTTTCCCATAAACAAATGTTAAATAAAATAAATAAGTAATAAATACATTTAACAAACTAGCACTAACTAAATTACTTTACTACTGCATTTAACTGACTAGAAGAAAAGTGTAGCCATGGAATGTAATTCTAAACTGTAATGTAACTGTGTAGATAGGTTTTCTTATACTTTTTTCAAAGGCATACCAAAAGCAAACCTCCAAATAACCTTAGGCAATAATCTTAATATTTTTGTAATGTTATAGTTCAGTGCTACTACTTTCATAATTGAAAGCCATAAATTGCTATATATATATATATATATATATATATATATATACACATATATATATATATATATATATATATATATATATATATATATATACACATATATATATATATATATATATATATGGGTCCATATGACTACATCGACAAGTCATAACATCGACATGCAGTACACCGACACAAAATCACCAACAGATTAAATAACCAAAATCCCACTTCACCGACATTCAGAAGTTCGACAACCCGACAGCGGAAAGACCGACTAGGGTAATGTGTGATCGCGATCCGGTAAGTGTGCGACAGTGACGGAGGTAGAAGTGGTCAGGTAAGTGAGTTAGGGTTAGGGTGCAGGTAGGTGAAGTGTGCATTAGTGTCGGAGCTTGGGCTAGGGGTGGGTAAGTGAGTTAGGGTTAGGGTGCAGGTAGGTGAAGTGTGCGTTAGTGTCGGAGCTTGGGCTAGGGGTGGGTAAGTGAGTTAGGGTTAGGGTGCAGGTAGGTGATGTGTGCGTTAGTGTCGGAGCTTGGGCTAGGGGTGGGTAAGTGAGTTAGGGTTAGGGTGCAGGTAGGTGAAGTGTGCGATGGTGTCGGACCTTAGGGTTAGGGTTTGGGTCAGGGCTAGTGTGTATGCTATGTAGTGTAGTGTGTTGAAGTGGGTCCATATCACTACATCGACAAGTCATAACATCGACATTCAGTACTCCGACACGAAATCACCGACAGATTAAATAACTGAAATCCCATAACATCGACATTCAGTACTCCGACACGAAATCACCGACAGATTAAATAACCGAAATCCCACTTCACCGACATTCACAAGTTCGACAACAAAGCAGTCACTAAGTAAATGCCCCTAACCGCTGCACAAAACTCCTACACGTACTAAACCGGGTCTACTTCAACACACTACACTACATAGCATACACACTAGCCCTGACCCAAACCCTAACCCTAAGGTCCGACACTATCGCACACTTCACCTACCTGCACCCTAACCCTAACTCACTTACCCACCCCTAGCCCAAGCTCCGACACTAACGCACACTTCACCTACCTGCACCCTAACCCTAACTCACTTACCCACCCCTAGCCCAAGCTCCGACACTAACGCACACTTCACCTACCTGCACCCTAACCCTAACTCACTTACCACCCCTAGCCCAAGCTCCGACACTAACGCACACTTCACCTACCTGCACCCTAACCCTAACTCACTTACCTGACCACTCCTACCTCCGTCACTGTCGCACACTTACCGGATCGCGATCACACATTACCCTAGTCGGTCTTTCTGCTGTCGGGTTGTCGAACCTGTGAATGTCGGTGAAGTGGGATTTCGGTTATTTAATCTGTCGGTGATTTCGTGTCGGTGTACTGCATGTCGATGTTATGACTTGTCGATGTAGTCATATGGACCCGTTGAAGTAGACCCGGTTTAGTACGTGTAGGAGTTTTGTGCAGTGGTTAGGGGCATTTACTTAGTGACTGCTTCGTTGTCGAACTTGTGAATGTTGGTGAAGTGGGATTTCGGTTATTTAATTTGTCGGTGATTTCGTGTCGGAGTACTGAATGTCGATGTTATGACTTGTCGATGTAGTGATATGGACCCATATATATATATATATATATATATATATATATATATATATATATATATACTAAACAAGCATATATTACTCCATTTTAAATTTGTAAGTAAAATACAGTAAACTCTCAGTTAACTGGCACCCATGAGGATTGGTATCAGATGACAGATAACTGTAGTTTCTGATTGCTTGAGAGTTACTATTAAAAATAGGTCTGACTAATACTATACTCTATTCTATTTGTTTGGTTTGACTTGTTCTTAGGTTGGGGAGAGAGGGAATTTATTCCTATCTTCCTTTTTAAAACTCTAAAAACATAAGGTATGTTTCTGCATGGGGAAAACAGAGAGTGCAACACATCAAAATTGTACTGTGTTTCTTAAATATTTTTTGCTGGTTGCTTGTGTTCTGGTTAACTAAGAGTTTACTGTAATAATAAGTATAATTAATAAAAAAAATCAGGAGGGTTGTGGCCCACTTGTACCACCTGCATGAGCTTAGGGACTTTAAACTAATATACTAACTCCCAGGTTGTGCTTCCTTGAGATAAAAGAAATATTTGGTTTACTGCAGAACATTAGCACTGTGTCGGACATAGTGTGAAATCATGAGGTATGACCTTAGAGTTATTATATTTTGTTTGTGTGGATATGTAGACTACAGCATTGGTGCGAACCCCCCTTTTTAACTGAATTCATTTTATGAATAATCTACAGGCTTAAGTTTGTAATATATGATTCATAATACAATATGACAGTCAGCTAAGTAACAGTTAATGACTTAACAGTTATCCTTTATACCCTCATGGCGTACTTTCTGTTTCCAAATAGGGTGAAGAAGGTCAGGTCCTGGATAAATTTGTAGGTGTCCATCCAGTCATCAAGGTCACTTTTGAAAGATACTAAGGTGTCACTCTGTTTAACATGTAAGGAAAGTTTATTCCACAGAAGGGGTAAACATTGAATCTAACTCTCAGAGGTAAACACTGGATAATGAATTTAACCTTCAATCACATTTTTTATATGACAGTGGAACACTGGAAGTTTACATCTTTAGGTAAAGTACTTGCAGAGCTGCTGGTCTTGTGGCGATGCAAGAAGTCCTGGAGGGTTATATCATTAAGAGAGTAGAATGCAATACATAGATTGCCTTGGAAAAACCTAAGGAAGATACGACTTTAAACTTGTCTTGGTTTCCTAGTCTTTAGGTCAGTAAACATTTTCTTTTCTAAACTGGTTTTTTTTTTTTTTTTATTAAATCAATTATAGAACAAAGTAGCAAATGACATTAAACATATAATTCAACCAATATAATTGAACACTAAATCAAGAGTTATTTACATTATTTATACAGTTCAACATATAACATATATATCTGGTTATATATAAATATATCTAAAATTAATCAAGTACAAACTGACCCACTGAGAAAATAGTTGTCAGTTTTATACTTCTACTGTATATCTTATAGTATGTCTGACTTAAAAAAAAAAAAAACAGATTCCGTTCTTTTGGGAATTTGTTAACCCTACATGCAGCTTTTAAAGACATTGCAATTCTTTCCAGATGCTCACATGTATCCTTTTATTTATTTTGTATTGAAACATAGAAAAACAAAAGTGCATATAACCATTATATTCAACAGTAAAATTACAAAGCAGTAAATTATACATGCACAACACATACTACAAGTGAGAAGAAAAAAGATACACCTTAGAACATTAGAAACTATTTGTAAAAGAGAAAAAGAACACATTCAAATAATTGTTAAAAGTGAAGCATATTTAGACTCCTTCTAAGAGTATAGGAGTTTATGTTAATTAAATTTAAGCAACTTTTCCACATCAACAGGGTCCATATTCCAAGTTTTAAAAATTATAGCCATAAAAGCCAACATCGCTAACATTACCTATAACTGACCACCATCCTTGAGAAGATATTCAGTTGCCTCCACAAGAATACTATATTCTCTAACTGGTCTAAAGTAATGTGCACCTGAAGAACTGCCTGCCATTTCCTCTGATGCTTTTTAAAGCCTGTTTATAAACCTGAGTAAGCTAAGCGTAACATCTGGATATCATTCACTTTAAGTATTTTCTGTCTGAAACAAATTTATCGAGCCAGGCTTTCCTTGTTTAAGGGGAAATTGTTAGCTTACTATTACCACTGTGACTAAAGAGTGACTTCAGTTGAAAAAACTGTCAGCACCTTGGATTAAAATCTGGCCTAACTTCCATGCATTGCTGTAATGTAAGAAAATAGTGACTGTCTGTGAATCAAATCCATTCAGAATATAGCAGCCTGCTGGAGACAAGAATGCTAATATATAACTTTCTGGTTTATACAATATCTATGGGGTCTCCAAATCCTTCCCTGTAACCATATACCATCTAACTTTAAGCCAAAAGCCTATACATTTCTCTTTAGGCCATTCTTAGGTCCCCCCAGGATCCCAGATTTTGTTGCTGTCCTTATGGGGTGATACTGTAATGGAGGAGTGAATAACTCCAAGTTCTGGATTAAGTCAAATAGGATTAGGAAGTGTCCTAGCTTGCCAATATAACACTAAAGCAGTATTAGCATAGCTACAGAAGTCTGGGAAACCCGAACCTCCATTCTTCTTACAAATGAATATTTTTCCTAGCTATATGGGGAGAGTGATCCTCCAACACAGTGAAAAGAAGCAATCATCTTTCTGGAACATTTTAGTATATGTTGATCTATAAAGTCATGGAAGGCTTCACACATAGAAAATAAACTTAGGAAGACAAAACATCTTCATGGCAGTGAAACAAAGAATTAATAATTTTCAACAAGTAAGAAGGGATCTAAGATCATTAATAATGGGATTCACATTTGATTCTAGTAATTTGGAAAGGTCATATGACAGAATAATACCCTTATATTTTAAGGTAGTTTGTACTGAGACGAGGAGGGTAGACAACCTAGATAACATATCTTTTTACTCTCTTGTTTCAATGGAAAAATCTCAGTCATAATAAATCTTAAACGATTCATCTGTTATGGATAGCACAGATAGTTCCCTCTTTTTTGTTCAGACGCTTGAGATAACAATTTAGAGGACATAATGCCCTTAGCCCATGTGCAAAATTGTAATCTTTCCAATTTCATGTGAAAATAATTAAATTGCAAGGCTTTACATTTTCTCTTGCATTGTAATATTTGGGCACTAAGTTGTCTCTTACCCTTGGCTAATATTTATATGCTGCATCTAGATATGAAATTTGGTGTTCTAGTTGTTTGTTTTGCTGAAAAAATCCCTCAAATTTCTAATTATGTCTCTAATAAAATTCTTAAAGGATCCCCACATAAAGTGCAATATTCCCTAACACTCCCATTACTATTCCAGAATTTAGCAATATTACCTCCTAAAGTGGCCTGAGGTTCAGAAGATTTCAATAGCAAAATATGAAATCTCCAGAGGGCTTTGGGGCAGGAACTATCTGAATAAAGCATATTTACTTTCACATACTTTTCACTGTGATCTGATGAAGTAGAAGCCCCATGTTCAACCTCATCAATGTCTCTTAATCTATGTGAAGTGAAAACATTATAATTGATTTTACTTGTGGTGTTATACACATGGGCCAAAAAAGTAAAATCCTTGTCTGCAAAATATAAAGACTGCCACTTATCTGCTAACTGAAGATCCTGGAGAAAACACTGAAACATATGACTTGGGTGTTTTATTCCTTTCAACTGGAAACTTTTCCATATTATGATCCAAGATGGAATTAAAATCCCCTCCTATAATAAGTTTCATGGCCTTACCCCCAAACCCTAAAATTTTCTCATTAAATTTAAATGAAGGCTGTGGGACATCTTTATTAGGGCCATAAAAACAACCTATTATTATAAAATTATTCCCTGTATGTACCTTGACCAAAAGCCAATGACCTTGATCTTTCAAAAAAGAATGTAAATCTACCGTATCCACTTATAAACTAATATAGAGACTTCCCTTTTGCTTTATTAAGACAATTAGAGAGTCCCCAACCTTTACATCTTCTGTGAAATAACTCACAACAATGTGCTCTAAGTTTTGTCTCCTGCACAAAGACAATATCAGCCCCTAATCTTTCACATAGCTCAATATATGCCTTTTGTTTCAAAATGGTAGACAAGCCTCTCACATTACAAGAGGGGCAGACCACTGCCTGAGGATGCAAAAAAAGGTCTAGGTGGGTGGAAACATATAGTGGACTTATTGGCTGAGGAGAAAGTTCCATTGTGCAACATATATATATATATATATATATATATATATATATATATATATATATATATATATATATATATATATATATATATATATATATATATATATATATATATATATATACTTACTCTAAACTACACTCTATGTTAAGACAAAACCTAGCTAGGACTAATGAAAATTATACAATATCACAGTTTTCTGTAAAAGTAACACTTTCTGATCTTGAATATAAAGTAAAATATGAGCAGGAACAGCAAATTGTGGTTTATAGTGTGGGACTGTCAATGACTAGAGAGTTTGTACAGGACTATACATCTGCTTAGTATCACTCAAGAACAGAATTAGGCTCCAATAAAAGAACATTATATCAGAAAGTTAGATTTAAATAACTACTAAATCCACTCAACAAAGTATTAATCCCAACTCTAAACTATTACAAACTAGAGTCCCATAAACAGCAACATTTCTTGGGAGGATGATCTTGAGCTAACACTGTAATAATGAATCCAATCATGGGAAAAAAAGTTGTATGCAAAAAAGGTGACCCATTATACTACTGGATATGTGGACAGTGTAACCAGAAAGAAAAACAAAAATATACTCACCGTCCATGCAGGAGGGTTTATCCTATATGAAATATGAATGACAGTATTGTCCAGATGTACTTGAAAAATACAAAAAGAGAAAGACAAGTGATAAGAATAGTATAACACCAGGAACACAATGCAGTGGGATACCTTACTGTCAACTGAGCGATTATAAAGAAATATATAACAACATTCAGTAAATTAATCAGTTGCCCGAATCTCCTAATAAAAATTTAGAAATGCCTCTTACAAAAAGATAAACACTTCAGAAAAGAAATACTTAAGTAATGTTCATATTCAGGTTGGGAAAGATCCATTAGTGACAGTAGCCACAGTTGGAAATGTGACCAATCCATCCTGAGACATTTCAGACTGCCAGATGTCCTCTGGAGAAGGGTCTGGGGTAGGAAAGCCTTTCTATATGTCTTCACCCTTCAACATTTACACTAGTGGGTAAAATCTGTTGCTAGTTGAAAAAAACTAATGTCTTTCGGCTTTTCCTGGTTAGGTTTTGCCACAGAGGAACTCCAGTCTGCTAATAATTTGCAGTGGATTTTTACAGTGCCGAGGTGCCATCCCGATTCCCAACCTTCAAAGAAGGTACACCCATTCATGCATGCACCTACCTACATGTCTTTAAATGTCACTCAACCACAGGGAGGACATGCAGACTCCATACAGAAGGCGCTCCAGCCTAGAATCGAACCGGAGAAGTTCTTGCTGTGAGAAGACAACGCTAACCACTGCACTGAATAAAAGGGGGATGCTTAGGTTTAAATTTAGCAGGAAATTGAAATGTAGTGAGTTCAGATACAGATGACGTCTTCTGTTTCTCACCAAGAAGGGATTTGCCAGGGGAATATGAGGTAGGAGGGGTAGAACATTTCCCTTGTATGCCAGTCTGATCAAGTTCCATTTCTGATCCCCCAGCTCCTTATATTGAGGAGGATTGCAATGATATAGTATTTAAAGATGCATCCACTTCTTACATTGTCTGAAAGACAGCTAGGTGCCCAGCATATGTGATATGGAGTGTAGGACAAAACTTAAAGCTGACAAGCAGCACCAAACTCCCATAGTTTACCAATATAAGGAACCACAGCTTTACATTTCTGAAACAAGGTATTACTATATATAGCCTGGCAAGACTCTCACCAGTGTCCCAGCAATTATAAGACCATTGCCCAGCTCTATGCACTTTTGAAGTACAACTTCTCTATCAGAATACTCTAGGAAGCATACAATAAAATGTCTTGTGATATTACTAATTCTATTCTTAGTTGTTATTCTATGTTTTCTTTTGATAGGTAGAAAAGCATTAAGTTCAAGCAAAGTTTTTAGTTCTAGTTTAAAAACCACTGAGTCTTTCCTTCATTTCCTTCTGGTAGACATAAAACTTAAATTGCTCCTTCTGCTCTTGTTCTCCAGGTCATCAAGTTTTAATTACATGCGATGTGCCATTAACTGAAGACCCCCAATCTGTGTGGAATGAAGCAGAGTAGTTTCATTCTATACAGCTATTTCTGCCTGCTGCTATTCAATTTTCTTAGAGGGAGAGACTGCAATTACTGGTTTTGCTTTGTACTGGATGCCTTTAAATCTGATGCATCCCATAGCACTGCCTGTTTTGTCCTTGTGATAAAACCATACCAACCATGGGTACATCCTGATATAGCAATACTTACTTATGGGGTTATTGCTTAAATATTTACTTTATGTCTTTTTAATGTGATGTCAAGCTACCAGATTAGGGCTAGTTCTGCTGTGGATGAAAGTAACTTTCCCTCTTATTTTCTTAGTTTAAGGTCTGGCAATAAGGGCTGGGCTAGTGTATATTTGTGTGAAAAAAAATTGGATTATTTGTTGTCTCTGTTTTTGGAGGGCTAGCTGTGCTGTGGATGAAAGAAATCTGCCCTCTTGATTTGCCCTGTTTAAAGTCTGGTATTAAGGACTAGTGTGCAGTTGTGTGAAGTAATTTGGAATGTTTAGTCTATGGCCCATCTTTCTGTGAAACAAATGTGAAACTATCTCTAATTTTGCAGAATGCCATTGTCTTTGTCTAATATTTTATTCTGCAACTTACCTTCTTGCTGTTTGCCTAGCTTAGAATTTGGCTTTACAGGATGAGTACACATCTGTATGAAAAGGGATGGAATATTTAGTCTCTGACTGCTATTTCTGTAAAACTAAATTGAAACCGTTAATGATTTTGCAGATTGTCTGTGGTGTTGCCTCTTATTTTTTATCTGTACCTCATAACATTTGTGGTTGTCTGCAAAATCATTGAGGATTGCAGTCACCAAATATGGGAAGTTGCTGGCTGTTGTTGAAAGCAACATACCATCTCGTCATTTCCTCAGATTACCTTATGGTTTTACACAACAAGTGCACATTTGCATGGAATACATTTTAGGTTCTATTTGTATGAATCTAAGATGAAACTATCCATGATTTAGCAGAATTTCCCTTAATTTGATTTATTTCTCATATTATTTTCTGTCAAATTAGTGAGAATTACAGTCACTAAATTGTGACAAACATTTGAGTTTCAGAATGTGTTTAACAGAAAATCTTTGCAAATGTAAAAACTTTTATTCTAGCAGCTTTAAGTATGTAATATTAATAAATAGGTTCCCGATTCTGGGCCTTTGTCCCTCATTAATTTTTTGTCTTTGTCTTGATTCTTGCTCTAAGAGGTTGAAAGGTATTGTTTTTTAAGCTACAGTCAGATGACGTGTACATGGTAAAGTAGCTATAACTGTTAAGTGGGGAATTTCTTTTGAACAAAGTAACTTACCTTCTTGCTTGATCATTTGAAACAATTTGGCTTTGCAGGGCTAGTGTGCATTTATGTGAATTAAGTTGGAACAAATGGGCAACTATGTATCTGTTTGAAACAAACATGAAATGCATTATTGTATCCATACTTATTATTTCTACCACAATCAGACATTTGAGATGTAAAATAATGGGGCTATGACTGTTGAGTATCAGGGCTGTCTGTGGATGAAAATGGCTTACCCTGTTGTCACACTCAAGTTAAACATTCATTAGTCTGACTTTGAAGGATCAGTGATCATTTCTGTAAAACAGGTTAGAATACTTTACTGTGGCCATGTTTTACCTCAGTTAGAAATTTGAAGTATATACAGTCAAGTGGCCATAATTAATGGGTATGGACAGCAGTGGATTATAATACTGATTTGAATGGTCTTAAACAAGGAAGATGAATCCAAATGAACATGTGTGCATAGTCCCCAAAACAGTGTGTGTGTGTGTGTGTGTGTGTGTGTGTGTGTGTGTGTGGTGTGTGCAAGTGTATGCATGTGAGTGTGTTTTTGTGTGTGTGTGTGTGTGTGTGTGTGTGTGTGTGTGTGTGTGTGTGTGTGTGTGTGTGTGTGTATGTGTGTGTGTGTGGGTGTGTGTGTAGGGCCCATGACTTGAAAACCACCCAGGCACAAGATACTTTTATTCTTCCATTACCACTACATGACACTTTATCTCACCAAAATGCCTACTGTGCTTATCTCTCAATCTCAGATGGAACTTCTTGTCCTTGTAAATTTCTTTTGTTATTCTGTGAAACAGCTATGTATACATTATAAGCTTTTTCAATGTTTTTTCATATACTATGGCATATTTTCTGTTTCATTATTTATAGGTGTTTGATAGCAATAGGTTATTCTAGAGCTTCTAAAGCAATTGCACTGCTCTGTGTGGGTTTATATGACTTAATCAAGTTTTCTCAAACTCAAAATTCATATAGTCGAGACCATATGATTGAACTTTTGGAAATTCAAAAAAAAAACTAAAACAAAACAAATCTATGATTTTGAAGGTGGGGCAATCCCCCCTGCACCCGCTCTGTGGGGAGCACAGCTCTGAGATAACACTACAGTGGGGAAAATGGTAAATTTCCTGATCCCCATTGTACCGCAATCTACACAGAACTGTTTCAAAGAGGAATTTACCCTTTTCCCCACTGTGTTCTCAAATTTGGTATATATAATTTGCAGTGGGGGATTTAGAGAGGGAGACTTGCCTCCCTGCAAAAATGTATATATTTTTTAATATATTCTGAGTTTTTGGAAACTTAATGAAATGGTCTCAACCATATGAATTTTGAACTTCCAAAACCTTGATGAAGTAATGTAAACCCTGCTCTGTGTATATCATTATTGTGTGTATTTTTTTTTTCATTTTGTTCATGTTTGTTCTGTAATTTCTTTTCATAAAATGTTAGAATTGAAGCTTATCTCCTTGGGCCTCTACTGAAAGTGGGCTATGCCCAGTTGAATAAATAAATAAATATTTGTTATGTTTGATAGCTAGCATATTTTTCCTTTAGATATATGCAGTATCATGTTCTGTTGTAAGAAAGAAAGCATGGGCAGGATTCAAAAAGTATTTTTCTGGCCATGTTAATTGTCCATTGTGGGTCAGTCAGTTACAGCAATAGATAGAATCTCTGATTCAGAAGCATACCAAAGCCACACAGAGAAAGAACTTATTAGCAGCTCATTACCATATCTCTGAATTGAGCACTGCAGTGTAAGAGCTGACAGCACTAGTGTTCTTCCAACAAGGCTATGCTTAATGGTAGCATAGACACCCCCACCCCCAAACACATGCACACACATAACCAAGCATTTATCAAGCCCTCACCACACTTGCAGACACTCAAAGAAACACTCAACAGACAGGCTCACACACACACACACACACACACACACACACACACACACACACACACACACACACACACACACACACACACACACACACGAAACAAGCTGAGAGTACTCTAATAGGATTTAATTGGTAAGCAGTGTCAAAAGATGGTATTCATTTCTTCCTCCTAGAGAAAAACAATAACTTGATAGAATGATTGGAACTGCTAACATGCCTGAGAGCATTAGCTTCTCCCCAGGCTGCCTTATTAGCATGTTGACTTCTCTGATTAGACCTCTCTTTGGACCTCATACACTGCCAGGACACAAAACACAGGAGGAAAGTAGTCTCTGAATTATGCCATTCTGTCCCACAACCTGGAAAAATGTCCAGCATTTTCTTTTCTCTATGCCAGTCATAAAATGGACTACTTCATTTGATTACAATCCTGTAGAGAAGACTGAAATGAGGTGTACTTTGCGTTACATGTAATGTCAAATTGAGAAATTTACAAATGTGCACGTACGTGTTGTGCATAGTATGTGTGTGCTTCTGTGTGTTTGTACACATGTGCATGTATATGTGGTTGTGTGTGTGCATGCATGACTGCATGTGTGGCAGGGGCATACCATTAAGTAAACAATGATACAGTGATTTTCTATTGGTGTGCAAGATAGGCTCCCAGAAATTCTGCAGTGCCAAAGCCATTGTGTTCTTCCATATTTACATACAGCAATACAGTTATATTCTGTCACAGGTGAGCTAGCATATCCCATATTACCTTCATACTTACTTTAATCACGAAGAGAAGTAAAGATAGTGAGAGAGACCAAATTACTTGAAAAATCTTTGTACCAATATGGAACTGATCATCTCACATGATTTCACCGCCTCATAGCATTAATATTACAGAGACGTCTGTCTGTTTTAAATCAACCATCCATCTCAGTAAGTGGAATAAAAGTTATAGTACAGTCCAAGTATCAGTTCATGTACTTTCTGAATGATGTAATGAAATTAATTTTAAATCATTTACATGTGTAAGGTTTTCTAGGCTGGGAGTCTTTGAATGATACAATTCCTTCTGTTACTTCCATCAGTCAAAAATCAGTCAGTCAATCAATCCATCAGTCAATCATTCTTTTTCCACGCTTATTATATTGGACATGTTATAATAAAATCCATCCATCCATCCATCTACAACCCCTTTTTTCCATATTTTCATATGGGGTAAGGGTGTCACTTCAACAGTGACAAACATCTAGAGCCAAGGTTCACACCAATGAGGTGGCTAGCCCTGCCACATTTGTTTTTCCATACCAGATGCTCACATGCACACTGACAGCTATGGCTAATTTAAAGTTTTCAAGTCACCTACTGTATGTCTTTGGAATGTGGGAAGAAACTGGAGTACCCACAGGAAACCCATGCAAATCCAAGGAGGACATGCAGACTCCACACAGACGGCATCCCAGCCAAGAATCAAACCAGAGAGCATCTTGCCATGAAGTGACAATGCTATCCCCTGTGCCAATGTGCTGCATGTTATAATAAAATATAAACAGATAAATAGTAATGAACATACAACTTTTTTTATTGTGAAGTCTGGTATTTAGAATTATAAACCTGGTGACTGTGCTTAGTTTATGCTGGTGCTGCTGTCCAGTCATTTAGTCAAAGTCTACTCTTCGCAACTTTAAGCACATTAGCACATGGATCTGTCTGTTAACAACTGCTTCTTTAAGTTCTGGAGAATTCATATTTATTATTTCAAAAATGCAGTCTATCCATCTTATCCTACCCTGCATCCTCCTTCTTTTGCCTTTGACCTTTCCTGGCATCAGTGTCTTCTGTAGTGAATCCTGTTTTATAGGTTCATAGGTTCATAGATAGGTACTAGGCTATCTGCCTAAAGGCATTTATAAGCCTAGCCTAGCCTGAATTGTGTTAGCTTTTGCCACCCCCTTTGAGTAGTTCCCTGTGCCTCTGTCCAGCAGAGCCATTGAAATGATCCCCTGGGTAAACTTTCTATTTCCCATCCACTCATCAAGGTTTCTCTTGAAGAGTGTTAGCGAGGAGCTCTGCCTAATGTAGATTGGAATCTTGTTCCAGAGCATGGGAAGTCTCTGGGACAGGAATCTCACCCTCCAGCATGTCCTTTTTATTGTTGTGGTGAGGTTTAGATCCCTAGAGCGTGTGACTCGAGGGGATATGGTTTTCTTTAGGTGGAGCATGTCCATCAATTCTAGGTTGGACATGGCCTTGTATGTCAGGCATAGATCACCTCTGAGTAGGCGGTATGCAACTGAGTACAGCTGGAGTTTCTTCAGTCAAGCTGCATAGGCATCTGTTTGAGGCCAGTGATCCTCTTGGTGAGGTACTTCTGTGATCTTTCCAGCTGTTACAGGTGTCTTGTAAGGTACATCTCAAATGGAGCGTTGTTCTCTATGATGGGTCTGATGAGTGATGCATAGAGGGGCACAATGACCTCTTTTGATCTGGATGTAAACCCTTTTGTGATTAGGTGGGCCACACAGAAGGATTTTCTAACCACTTTGGCAATGTGATTATCAAAGGAGAGATTACTATCTACTTGGGTCACCAGATCCCTTATTTACGTCTTCTGTATTTGGGGGGCTACCACCTATGTGGTAGTTTGTGGGTACTTTGATTTTTCCAAAGGGGATGACTATGCACTTTTTGGCATTTAGCTTGAGGCCATGGTTTTGACACGGGGTATCTGTCTCAGTGAGACCCTTTTGGAGGATGTCTGTGTCAGCTGGAGAGTCAATTATAGCCCCTAGTTTGCAGTCATCTGTGAACTTGGTCAGCCATAGACCTCCTGTGCTTGCCTGTACCTCTGAGAAGTATATGCCGAACAGGAGGGATCCTAGGACTGAGCCCTGGGGAATGCCACTTGTAACCGGTTTAGAGTCAGACCTAGATCCCACAACTCTTACCATGTGGGTTCTATCCATGAGCCAGTTGGCAACCCATCTCATGATGTAGGGGTTTATGTTCAGGCTGGTGAGCTTGTCTATAATACCAGAATGGGGAATGGTGTCGAAGGCCTTTACGAGGTCTAGGTAGGCTGTGTGGACCACCTTTCTCTTATTTATAGCCTTGGTAACTGTCTCAAAGAAATCCTCCAGGTTTAGGAGGCATGATCTGCCCTTGACAAAGCCAAACTGGGCAGGGTCCAGTGTTTGGAGGTTTCCAATGTCTCTGTTAATGAGATCCATGATGATGCACTCCATAGCCTTGCAGACCAAGCTAGTCAGGCTTATAAGGGGATAGTTCCCAGGGCCTGTTGTGGCTCCACCTTTGTGGAGTGGAATAACCATTGCTGTGTGCCACTCTATGGGCATGTAGCCTGTGGAGAGGCTGAGTTTGAACAGTGTGTTTAGGTGAGGGGTTAGTTCATCTTTGAGCTCATGTAGGACGCAGCCTGGGAAACCATCCGGTCCCATTGATGCTGTGTTTTTGGCTTTGGAGAGGGCTGTTTTAACCTGAGTGTCTGTGATTTCAGGGGCACTACATTCTTCTGGTATGGTTATGGGCCCTTTTGGGGGTGAGAGGGGGGTGAAGTTTGCACTGAACCTGTCTGCCAGGATGTTGGCGATATTGGTCGGTTTAGTGTATTTTGTGCCATTCTGCACTAACTCCAAGCAGATCTGAGAATTGCCAGTTAGATTCTTGACATAGCTAAAGAATGCCTTGTGGTTAACTTTGGAGTCCTTGGCAATTTTTCTTTTGAAGCTAGCCTTGGATGATTTTATGAGGGATCGTAGTTTCTTGCTGATACTAATCAGGGATGTCTTACCTTCTTGGGATTTTACTCTATTGTATAGCTTGTTTATGGTAGGGGTCCACCAGACTGGTTTCCTTTTCTTGGAGGAGTGAGTCTTGGTTTTGCTTGGGATAGCACGATCCATGCATTCTTGTAGGTGTCCATAGAGTACATGGTTTGTAAAGGATATTGCAGCTTGGGCAGCATTATCCTTTAGCATGGGGGCTTTGAAACTTTCCACCTTGGTCTTAAGTAACGTGAAGTTTGCTTTTGAAAAGTTTTTCATTTTGGTTTCTTTGACCGGGGTGGGGACAGAATGTGGATATCCAGAGTGATTAGTTTATGGTCAGATCTCACCAGTGAGGGTTGACCTCTGGTGTGGAACACCGGTCACACATGTTGGTGATGACCAGGTCCAATATGCTGTCACCTCTAGTGGGGGTATTGACCAGTGAATCCAGGGCATTTGAGTTTATAAATTCTAGGAAATGTTGGGCAAGGGAGTTAGTACTTAATTAGTTCTCCCAGTTAATGTTTGGGTAATTGAAATCACCCAATATCAGGGTGTTTGGTAGGACCTTTATGTTTCTCAGTGTTTCCAGAAATGCGGAATGGGGGTCCTGAGACATGGTGGGTGATCTGTAGCAAGCTACAATTTAAATTGCAGTTTTGCCCATTGTTAGTTGCACGTGGATGATCTCTGAAGTATCATGGTGTCCACTAACCTGGAGGTGTGAGTATCCTTGATGAATATGGATACACCCCCCCACCTTTTGTATTTCGGTCCAGGTTTTGTGGCCGAAATGTATGGTATGAGTTGTAGCCTGGTAATGCTGGAGTGCTCTCTGGAGCCTTAAACCAGGTTTCTGTTACTGCACATATACCAATTTTCTCCATAGTGAGGAGTGCCTCGAGTGCATGCATTTTGAGGTTTAGACTTCTGGCACTGAGCAGCATTACCCTTAGTTTTTTGTTACTTGTGCTATTTACGGAGATGGGTTTGTCTTTTGAGCCTTGCCTAAAAAAGGCACTATGGTGGTGGCAAGAGCCTTGGCCAGTATTCAAAAGCCTAAGGGTGACAGGTGCAAGACATCTCTAGCAAACCAGTGTGACTTGTCGAGCATGTCATCCCAGGCTGACAGGCACTGGATCCCCTAAGAATGACACCAGAACCTTAGCCAATTGTTGAAATTTATATTTTTTTCTTTATACCGTGGTATCATTCTTGGTGAGGGCAAGATGCTACTCAAGATCAGCGTTCTACTGGCCTGGGCTACGTGATCAGAGAGCTCTTCCATGTCTCTTTTCATGTAGTCCAGGGAGGTATGGCTCAGGTCATTCACACCAACATGGACAATGACAGAGTTGTATTTGTACTTGTTCTGGAGTGACCTGAGTGCTTGTGTTATGTGGCGGATCCTGGCACCTGACAGAAAGCAACAGTAACCTTCTCCTTGTTCAGCCTAGTGAGTGGGACGTCAGTGTGCCTGACTATAGAGCCACCTATTACTAGTGTGTTGGGTATGTTATTTGGCCTTAAGGGCTGTGATTGTTTGGCACACTGATTTAGTGAAGTATGTGTTTCATGGTTTGTGTTGGGGGGGGGGGGGTGGAGGCTGCTTGGGTGCCTGCTTTGGAGGTCTCTGTTGCTTTTGCAGATTTTTATTTAGAGCCTCTGAGTACGTTTTCATGTATTTATGTGTGTTTTTTGCCGGTGCTGGTTTCATAGGTCTATGTGACACTGGTGGTGTGATGCAAGTAGTTCCCTTCTCCTCTTGACTATCTGGTCCAGTCTTAGGTTGAGAGAGCTTAGCGTCCAGTTTGGCTGTATAATTGCATCTCTCGCATGTATTAGTGTTTGGTGGTAGGAGGAGAGAGTTGTCTGTGTACATGAGGCAGTTGTAACACTGCCTCAAAATGCCCAGATTCACCAGTTGGACCAGAGAGTACACCTGAAACTGCGCTTTGGACATGCCTGGATAGGTACAGTCAACTGTTTTACTGATTGGCTGGCAAGGTCGAATACAGAGCCTTGTCCTTCTCTACAGTATAGTGGGGGGGATCTAGTGCTAAGATTTATTAGTGATTGCTATGAGTTTTGAGCAAGTGCTGGGCTGAGAAGTGAATGGTTTGTGTGCTTAACTTGAAAGTTTGTCTAGTTCCAAGTGAAAAATTGAAGAGTAGACTTTGTGGAGCCGGGAGTAGTTATACCCTAGCTAACCAATGCTGCCTGGCATGCAAAACCGTGCAAATGCGGGTTTTATAACAGGGAAATGAAAAAGATAGAAATTAGTCCAAATTGGCCAATAAACTACTAATTTCTGGGCAGAAACCACTCCTCCAGGGACAGATAGGCTGCTCAAAGCACCTCTCTCTCACAAGTGAACAGAGAAATTTCCTTCTATCCAAGTAAGGTATGGGCAAACACAGAAACTTGTAACACAGCCCCGAATTCAGCACTAACCTAAAAACTGGACTATTCTAGCTTAGAAAGGCAGGAAAACAAGTTTTTTTTTTTTTTTTTTTTTTTTCAGAAAATAAAGCAGATACAATAAAAAAAACACTTTAAATGCACATAAATGGCTATCACACTTGAGTGTGTAGCCTACAACAGTTATACAGGTAATTTAAACACATAAATAAATAAAATAAACAGGTAATTTGAACACAAAAATAAATAAAATAAACAGGTAATTTAAAAACAAAAATGACTTTGTTAAAGTGCAGGCAGTAAAATAAGTAAAATATGTAGCTGAAACAAGCTTTTTAAATCCCAGAAACTCTAAAAAAATCAGCGTTTTAGCCAGAATTAGCTAAAGGCAGCAAGAAAATGCAGAAAAATGATACTTAATCACTCCAAAGTCTCTCTTTTGTCTCTTTTAATTTTGCTATCAGACCTTTCAGTGAACAGTTTGGATGTATTTCCTTAATTATTAACTAATCTGGTCTTACAGTCTATAGAATTCTCAAGTGTTTTGTCCATCACTACTGTTCAAAACATCTGTTTTATGGTGCACAGCTTCATGTATAGCCCAGCTCTCACAGCCATATGTTACAAATGGGAAAATAGTAGCTTCAGCTACACAGAACTTTGTTGACAATGCAGTCTCTTTGCTCTTTAAAATCTTGCCACATATGCCATAGCTTTCCTTCCATGAAGAAAATGTCTTTTAATTTCATGGCTGCAGCCACTATATGCAGAGAACTTTGAGCTCAAGAAAATAAAATCTATCACTGTCTCCTTTTGCCCACTTATTTGCAAAGACTCAAAAGGGCTAGAAAGCATCATATTATTTATTTATTTATCTATCCATCTAGTTTTACATGTCAAGGAGCAAGTCAGCTTTTGCACTTTCAACTTTTATCTTTAAGAACAGACTGTTCGGTTCCCCTCTATTTTCAGCCAACAGAGTGGTATCATCTGCATATTATAGGTTGTTAATATTTCTCCTGGCAGTTTTGACTCCATTATGTGAGTCATCTAACCCAACAGTCCCCATTAAAAGAGATGTTGTGTCTCCATATTGATATGTAAAGAGTCACAACCCAGCTGTGAATGCTGCTTTCCAGAATAGCACTTTGTGATTGTATTTGTCATGAACATTTGCATTTAGTAGGTAGCTGGTTTACTACCACAAGATGAGTGACCTTTTGGAATCTACATATGTGTGCTTTAGCTTGCATTCTTTGACAAGCATATAGGTTTAATAAGGGATAGCAACATGTCTGCTACCTGCTGTCTTAACAGCTGTAGCCTATAATATTAAGGGTCTATATCACGACATCGACAGCTAAAAACACCGAACACCCTTATCTCGACACTGCTTAATCAAAAGCAGGAAATGTCGAATGGCCAGAACAGCGATTTTTTTTCACCGGGCCAACAAAAAAACAAACAAAAAAAAACAACGGACAAAATAAAGTGGGGACCTTCACCCCCACCCCCCCAATGTGGGAGCTGTGCCCCCACACCCCCCCCCTACTTAAATATACCTACTCCGAGATCGCACTACCCTGGAGGAAATGGCAAACTCCAGATAATGGCCTACAGTGATTTTTTTCCCTGGGAAAAAAAATCGCTGTTCTGGCCGTTTGACATTTCAGTTAAGCAGTGTCGAGGTAAGGGTGTTCAGTGTTTTTAGCTGTTGGTCTTCTAATATAGACCCTAATATTAATTATTTTAGTCTGCAACATTCTTTTCCTGAAGTTCCATCCACTGTTCATTTCCTCTCAATTGCCTCAATATATAAAATGATCTTTCTGGGTTTCCTGCAACCAGCCTGGAATAGTATCATTAGGTTCCCAAGATCCCAATCTGCACAGAACTGCTCTGGGGTAATAAAACACCAATGTACCACTATGGAGGATGCCTTCCCACTCACATGACTTGTTTGGAATCCCTTTCTACCTGAAATTAGAACTCTCCTTCTGACCTCTGCCTTTCACAACATTTTCATATCACATTTTTTCTAGTTATCCACTAACTCCTCCTGTGCATACCATATACCTGTGATGTAAATAGTATTATCAGCCTACCAATAACATGCCAGATCTTGAACAAATATGATTTATAACGTGATGCAAAATGTAGCTAAGTTGCTGACTGTTGGTTATGTGTAATTTGTTCTTGTGAATTAAATCTTTTGATACCCTCTGTATAGAATACATATTAGCTAACCTGTTTCATTGATGTTCGATACTTAGCCTTGGATACTTTGTATATTGTTTGTGTGACGTACATCAGTGCACCACTGCTTTCTGCTTTGTTTGTGTAGATCTCTCACTCCTTATGTACCTCATCTTCTTTGTGTTATTTTTATTCCTGTAATGCCTTGTGCCAGGGTTGTGACAGAAAAATACAAGGGCCCAACTTTATTAGGTCATTGACCTTATTAACACACGATTCAATAAATAAATGTTTAGGTGTATTATAGGACACAGTGAAACTAGTATTTATCAGTCCTGCAACTCTCAAAAAAAATAAAGTGTAATTTCTCACAAAATACAACAAATGTCAAAACTTGTAATGCATTTAAATATTTTTCACACGAGGTTTTGACCCTACACCCCCTAACATAAAGGACTGTTCTAGTACACGTTTACTTAATAGGAAGAATATTTACAGGTACCTGCACCTCCTAACATAAAGGACTGTTCCACTACATGGCTGCTTAATAGGAAGAATATTTACAGGTACCTGCACCCCATTAGCATAAAGGACTGTTCCACTACACATCTACTTAATAGGAAGAATATTTAAAGGTACGTGCACCCCCTAGCATAAAGGAGTGTTCCACTACACGTCTACTTAATGGGAAGAATACTTAAAGGTACCTACACCCCCTAACATAAAGGATCGTTCCACTACACGTCTACTTAATAGGAACAATATTTACAGCTAAAGTAGTTACATTTATAATCTTCATGTGCAGAAGATCACAATTCCAAGTTCTGAAATATCAAAAGACATGCCTATTATGGGAGTGTGCAATACCAGTGTCAACATCCTTCCCTTTGGACTGCCCTTGTAATTAGCACTTAAGCTGTATTCTGGTGTACAAGGTGAGGAGTTTGTGGTTATGATATGTAACATTGTCAGCTTAACTGTGACAGCAAGGAGCTCATATAATGACCCTCAAGACCATTCCTTGCTTTCAAAGAAGTTATGCCCAATAATGACTATTTAGGTGCAAAAGAAGATGACAGAATGCTAACAATCAATCAGCTTCAGGCACTGTAGCCATTAGATTTGATGATGAATGACAGAGGGTGCTATGGAATGGAACAAGTGCAATTGTTCAGCTGTCTACCACCAGCTGTTTAAGCAGCTGTAGCCTACAATATTAATTCTCATCAAAAACTCATCTAGTTTATATCCAAAGCACCCTGCTGACTTTTATTACTTCCTTCAGCAGTTCTGTTCGCAGAGCTGTAACTTTCTAGCATTTCTTCTTTAATTATGTTTTAAATCACTAGTTCAGAAAGCTTTAGGCCATGCTTTCTTTGCCATTTCCTTGTTCTGCTATGAAAGATTTTAATAGGGACTAAGCACTATTTAAATGCTCTTTTATTATGCTTGACATGCAGATTACATCTGTTATCGGCTACCTCTTTTTCAGAGATTGTTAGCTACAGTAATTGGTAGCACTCTGCAATCCATTGCTTTCTTTTTAGTTAATAGTGCTTGACCAGAATTTTAACTCATAAGCCTGCTGAGTTGCACAAGACTATGATTTCTTCTTGTACAGTGTTTAGCTTAAGTTTGAGAAAATGTTGCTTATTTATTCCCTGTAAACACTGTTACGTGATCCATCACCACAATGTAAAATTTTACTAATTCATTTCTGTAGCTGAGCTCATAGTAAACAGAAGCAAATGTTTCTCAAGTAGGAAATACTGGTGCAGAAGTTCAAGAAAGATCCATGAAACAACTTAGATGTATTGTGCAATGTAAACATTGTGTCATTTCATTGACATGCACAGCAGAAAGAAAAGCACAAGGGCTCTCCTGGTTTTCTTCCCCCTCCTAATAATTCCCGCTATTCTCATTACTTCTCTGATGACATTATGGCATTCATCTCAGTACTTACCTTTATAAGGCTAGTTAGAGTGGACCCATGCACTGCTTGTCAGCTACAACCTTCTTAAATAACAAACCAGCACCAAAAACAAATGGCATTATATACAAGTACTTGATACTTGAATTCCATAATCACAACTCTAAATGCATATACTGTCAAAAGACTTAAAATCAAATTGTCCTGCCCAAATGTAATTTCAGCAGTTCCTCTCTCCCCACTTTGCTGTTTTTCTTTTTTTGTCTCATACCCTCTTAAAATCATAGGTTACTTTTTGTTGTGCATTATAGCAGCTCAGTACATTCCTGTACCACCTCTTCTGTGAAGCAACATTTCCTTATCTCCAGATTAAAACCTGACCATTGTGGATCTCTGATAACATTTAACTCTCAATCTCTATCTTCTCTTGAACTACTTTTCCCACTCATCTACAACTGTGTACCATAACTACTTCTCCTACGGCGATCCTCCCTTTTTATTACCTTTCCTTCTTTGACAACTGCTACTCATCATATTCAGTTCTAGGCCTAGTCAATGTTGAATCTGTAATCACTTATTTCAAATATTGGTTTTACTCACAAAGGGTCTGCTGTAATCTCTCTATATGTTTTTCTCACATTGAATATATTTTTGGAGCTTTTCTCCTTGAGCTTTCACTGAAAAGAGGTTTTGCTTGACCACTACGAACTTCCCAGTAATCAATTACATATAAATACATAAACTGTGCTGCCTCTAATGTTTCTCTTCAGTTCCATACCAACATCCTTCAATGAAATACTGCCTGTAGTTTTCAATAATTATCTTTTCTTAATGGGTCTCGGCTTCCCTTGGCAGCAATTACCTTTTACATTCATATCTGAATAAAATCTGATATATAAACATTATCATTTCTGTATTCTAGTTGTTTTGTAACATTCTTTTTTTAATACCTTTATTGAATTATCATGTGATATAGGCAAACTTAGATGAATATAAAAGTAATCAAACCATATTAACAATTTCACATTTATAACATTATGAGATATATAACAAAATATGTGTTGTGTAATCTATGCAAATTTGCATAAATTATTCAATTTCTGCCTTCTCCTAAAGCTGATTCCTCCTCCAAAATTTTTTTCCGCTATTTATTGTTCCCACAGTTTTCATTTTTCCTATGGAATTTGTTCATACCCTTTTCTAAAGATCCCACTTCCTGTTCTTTTATCTCTGTTACAATATTTACTAGCTCAAATATTGCTGGTTTACATTTTGCTTTCCATTTTCTAGTAATTGCTTTTTTTGGCAACCAGCACAATTAAACTTAACAAAGCCTTACGGTGTCTAGGCAATTCCGATCCTGTATCCCAGCTCAAAAAAATAATTTCCTTAGACACACTCATTTGCTCACCCAGTATTCATAATAGAGTGCGCTGTATGGAATTTTTAAACTCTGCCAACTTATTACACTCTCAAAATATGCATTCTCAGTTATCTCTTTCTTCCCGATTGTACCTCCAATATTTGATATACCTGAGGAAAAATTTTTGGAGTCTGCCTGGAGTATAAAAGTATCTATGCAAACACTTCCAGGCAAAAATCCCAAATCTTCTAGACTTTGTTGCAAATTTGGGAGTCATACACATGTCCTCCCATTGTTTCTTTGTAAACTCCATTTCTAATCTCTCTTCCCAATCTTTTCTGGCTTCTTCTGATTCCTGTAGTTATCATGCAATATTTTATATGCCCTACTAATTAACTTTTTTTAACAGAAGCTTCTGCTCTAGATTTAATTAAAAACTCAACCAGTGCAGGTCTTTCATCTAAGTTTATCTCTTTCTGTTTGTCTATATTCTGATATCAATTCCTCTTAGGAAAGGCATTTGCTAGCCTGCAATCCAAATGTGTTCTTGGCCTCTTCCCATTCTATTACGTTTCCTTCTCTAATTATTTGTTTCCAGTATTTTGGTTCCTTTGCCAGCTTCCTCTAGTAAATTTCAGCCCCCTTTTGTCTATTCTCTCTGCCTCTAAATGCAGTCATTGCTGTCAGCAGAATCTCCTTTCTCCAGTCCCATGTTTGCTTAGTTCTTAGTACACCTTATGCTACGTTATGAATATAATATATATTTTTTAAATTTCTCCAAGTCTTTTGGGTTTCTAATACCATGACAGAAATGGACATAATTCTTAAGTCAAAGTGTGATTACAGTTCATGAAATTAACATTGTTTCAATCTTTGATGTTAGTCAGAAGTGCTGCAGAGTAGTTACCTAACCAGCATATTTATTTTAGAGGGGTAGAAACTGGAGTACATGGGGGAAAAACACATGCAGAGGTAGGGAGAACATGGTATCTGTACACAGATGATAAACAGAATTTAGAACTGAATCCTAGACCCTAACGACTGGGGTAAAAACTTTAAGCACTGAGCTACTGTGATGACCAGATTTTGGCCCTTTGGCTAAGCATGCAGGACATGCTAGATTTCTTTGACAAAGACTGTCAAGCTATACTAAAATTATTCCAAATGCTAAATATCAAAAAATAACTTCCATAAAATAAATGGCTGACATACTGATTCACATTTTGGTAAAACAACTCCTCTTTTTATTAGCTATCTAAATGGGTTCTACCAATATTTAAGAACTGACAGAGATTTGAAGCCTTTGTGATTCTTGAAATAATAGGCTTTGAGATGCACACCATCAGCATATACATATATAATTAACCCAAGCATAATCTGCAACTGATGCCTTAATATAAGTGTAAAAGGCAGGCAAGAGTTTCTCAGACATGGACATAACTGGTACTTTAAACTGACATCACTCAAATCACATGTAGTTTATGGTAACAGAATTATCTCTGCAACAACAGATAGCAATGTAATGAAAAGTCTATAGAGAAAAGAATCCTTATGCTGAGCTGTAAAAATAAAGCATAAGTTACATTTTAGTTAGCTAAGTAGGATCCCTGTGATATATATTTGGCCAGTCAGGGCCAATTACTTGAAAACAATAATAGTATCCCACTGGAATGAGCACTCCTGTGGAGACCAAAGACTGAATCGCAACAGTTTTCTCACTCTTCAAGTATAAAGTAGATGATGTTTTTTGTCTCCAAGCTTAACTCTTGATGTTGAAATCCATAACTGGTATTTCCTTAGGATATCATTGCCAATATGATTGCATGACATATTGTCAAATCTTCACTTTGAATGGACTGAGCTGTGGCACAGTGACCATTTCAGATTGTGTGAGGTTGGAGATTTCTCACTTTAGGTTCTTGTGGATCAGGATGGATAATTTCAGCCTTTTCTTTGTTCCCATTTTCACCAATTCCTTTCATTCTAAATATCCCAGGAACCTTCAGTTTGGTCTCTTGAACCAAAACTGTTGCCCGCCTCAGATTTTTGTCAGCTCCCTCAATATGCCATATCTGTTAATTAGGGACATTCCAAGAAGAGAAAATAATGTTTAGAATTCGCCCATAAAAACAGTCAATTATATATACAGCAACAGGAAAATAAGCCCCCTGTACGTCATAAAAATAGAATCAGGGTGGATCATTTCCTCTCTTCTGAGCCCTAGTTTAACGTCCACAGAGGTAAATCAAGTTACTATTTAGCAAGCTTGCTAAAAAATAAACAAAAGAAAATGTTCCAAAACTCCTGTGTAAATAACCATCCCCATGAATGTAAACCCCAGACAGAATGAGAATCCTGTGGGGAGCATCTCATTTATTAATAATCAACATCTCTAAAAGGTATTAAATAAGTACTTTTCTTTCTTTCTTTCTTTATTACTTTCTTTTCATCTTGCTCTGTGCAGTCCAAAGAGAATTAGCAGGGTAATACATGCAGTACAGTTATTATCCAAAGACGAAAGGCAGAGACTTCATAGCTCTGCCATCAAGCACCACAATTAGACTGTAAGAAGACTGGCAGTCATCTTAGTCCAACACACTGTTTGATTTTAACACATTAAAAATGTTTGTAAAATAAAATAAAAAAGTCACTTCTCCAGTCTGCTACTCAGTGCTGCCCATACCTATAAGCAATCTTTATTTTTTGCAGTAGCAACTATTGACCAGTTTGTTTCTATAAGAGTTTAAACATCAATCTGTTCAATAAATATGTTAGGTGCTATGTCCGTCCCACAGATGCATTCCTCTCATGAACTCACTGCAGGAGCCTATTAAATCTTCTTCATTTATGGCTTCATCTCAAATTAGGTTATTATTTAAATTATTTACTCTTAAATGTAGCTTTTTATCCCCTTTCCTACACAACTGGCAGCCCTTTTGTTCTCTTTGTCTTGTTAGAAGCTGTATCCCATATCACACTGTGGGTGTTCCCTTTTTACAGTGCTGATTTACCTTAACAGAAACATCATCTTTTTTGTTTCCACACAGTGAATGGTAAAAGCAAGCCAACTGAAGGTGCAGGCTCAGAAATTTGTGTATGCCTCACTTTCCACCTATTGGTGGACAGGTATGGCACTGTTGTAGCAGGAACTTGCAGTTCTGGAACATAGGTGCATGCATCAAAGACCTTGACCTGGCCATAGAACACTGCACTGTTTGCAGGCCAGAGTCCTGTCAGTGTTTCCTGATGTCAGTCCTGCTTTATCACTACATGGTATGAAGAGGGAGCTGAATGTTTGTCACATTAATGTCATCCTCTTCCTAACAGCACCTGCATATCCAGAGCTTTTAACTCAACCTGGATCAGCTTGGCCATAGTCAGTACTCTGTTCCTCTGTCACACAGCTGGTTTCATCCTGAGTTCTAAGATGATACCATTAAGAGATGACTAGTCTGTCCATTCAAGTCCTAATTCTTCTTGACCTTTTATTGAAACAGACATGGTGCACCTTGAACTATCTCAGGACAAGTTGCATATGCATTATTGCTTTACTGTACAGGGTTTCTGGTTAACATAGACCATCATAGTCTTCAGGCCTCAAATATTCTAGGGTTCTTGACTAGATCTGACCCTATCTAGCTTTTCTTAACCTTGGTTGACTTTCTTACCCTCGGTTGACAGTCCCAACCCCAATATACTCAATACTTTGATTTGGGATAAGGGAAATTATTTAGTATGTGTTTTTATTCTCAGTGATAATTAGTTTCTCTAGATGAATAAATGATGACTGGCATGACATGACATATATTACCGTTTGATTGTTGTATAATCTTTCATTCTTTGATATAACGGTTTATAAAAGTTTAGAATGCCATGAGGATTTCCTCCTCCTAATTTCATACCTTTTTAATTTACTTAGTGCAGTCAAAAACACAGAGAGCTTTCCCTACTGCCAGATAAATCCTTCTACTTTCCTTACTGCAGACAAGTGCAATATCTTCCTTGAAAGTTTCATCTTATCAAAATAAATTCTGTCATACTCACAACATGGATTCCTAACTAGCAGGCACTTGCACTAACCTTCCTAAATTATGACAACAAAAGAAAAATCAAGGTCTAGATATAGCCTCTCTCTTTTTTTAGATTTGTGTAAGGCATTAAACACAATGACTCAATCTTTTACTGCATAGACTGGACAAATACAATATAAGCACAACATCCCTAAACTGGTTCTAAAGCTATCTATCCCTTTGATTATAGGCTGAGTGGGCCTCTTATCATTGCATGACTATCTATCTACCACAGCTGACATGCCATGAAGATCCGGCTTATGTTCACTTCTATTTAATATATTTTACAAACCTATTTGTTCGTCTACATTAGGACAATATGCCGAAGACTCAGTTCTCATTATATCAGCAAAAAATATTTACAAGGGCACACATGCAGCAGGCATTCAACCATCTAGAAAAGTGACTATCTGACTTCAACCTACTACTTAATGCCAAAAAAACAAAACTGATGGTATTCATCACAAATAGTACTCACATCTCATTGCCAAATACTTATATTGATAAAGAGTATATCAAAATAACTTTTAACCTATACATAACTCCTATGAATTATAATAGATGACCTAAATTTTGACCTGCATATCAATTATATGGTCTCCAAAACATATAAAAAATTAGACATGCCATGCAAAGTTAAAGCCTTCCTAATGAACCAGTCTGTAATATGTACAGCCCAAATATTTTTACTAACAACACTATTATACAACTCTTTTAAGTCTCACACATTTATATAAAATACTGTTAAACAAGCTGTAGACAACAGTCAATAAAACAGCCAAATGTATAGCAAACAAATCCTCCTATACTAACTACTACATACTTTTCACTAAACATGACTGGTTAGAAGTACAAAATAGATAAAGATAATACATTATCCTTTATAAACTTAGAAACTTTTCCACTGTCTCTCTGTCCTCTCTCTCTCTCTCTCTTTCTCCCTCTCTCTCCCTCTCTCACACACACACACACACACGCACGCACGCACGCACACACACACACACACACACACACACACACACACACACACACACACACACACACACACACACACACATACACACACACACACACCTCATTAGACAGGACACTCACCCAACACTGCTATGATCACAGCTAGCAACAATGAATTAACCATAAAGCCACAAACCACTTTCAAAACTGTGGCACACCATCCCACTAGATTAATGCAGCCAGCAATCAAAGCTTACAATCAAAACCAAACCCACCTATGCAGCAACCATAAATAAATTGCAAAAAAAATCTAAATGGATCTAAATCTACTTTCTTATTACTTAGTGCTCATATCCTTAGGAATCTGCATTCTCCTATACTCTATACTCTCTATCACTGTTGTCAAATCCTATATTTCTCAGAAGTCAATAACTTTCTTCTCACTATCCCCTCCATTCTCCATCTCATGTAAATCCTTCATGTATGACATCAGTTTTCTCCTCTACACATAAAATCTGCTATTATTCTTGCTTATGTCTCTGCTTCTTCAAGTATTTCTATGCCTGTTTGTTTTTAAACTGTAAATTGCATCTTCATTATATCACTGTAATCAGTCTTCAGAAAATAAGCCCATGGTGAGACAGTGCATTGTTTTACATTTTTTTTCTCTGTTTGCCATTAAATCTTTAACCATGGTAAATTGACCAAATGCTTTTGTTTGTATGTGTTACTGTGCTACATTATTGTACTTTATAATTTCTTTAAATTCATTATTGTACTTATTTAGTATTTGTTATTACCAGTTGCCACACTGAGCTTCTCTCTCTAGGCTTCCAGTGAAGATGGACACTATACGCAGCTGGATTGTCCTAGTTATTGAATGAATGAATGAATGAATGAACGAATACATAAATGAGTACATAAATAATAATACACAGATGTCAAGATTCACCTCTTTTACTTCACTTAATTGCACTGTCAAGGTGAATTTCTTGATATCTATGTCACATGATGATTATGATCTGAGACCCAATCATAATTCTTCATATTAATCATATGCAGTTTTGCTCTCACTGGGTGCTGCTTTTTAAATATTTTATTTTGGATAAAACTAATATTCAGTGCAGGGTGTTTGGCAAAACTCAAGTCATAGGCACGACTGACAATTAACAGATGAACATCCCCGAGGTGACACCTACAAGAGCAATGTTCATTTTCATCTCCTTTGCTTTCAGCACAGATCTTTCACTCACCACAGGAGACTAACCAAATCAGGAACACATTGGAAATTGTTAATAAAATGTTCTGCACATTCTACAGCATATAAAGCAGTAAACTATTTTCCATTCTGTCACTTTTCTGCATTGAACTGGAAGCTAAAACAAGAAGGACTACTGAGATCTGAGGATTCATTCACCATGAGTTCAGTAGCATTTTAATCTGGAAGTAGCGGAAGCCACAGCTGACAATCAGTTCTACTAAAGCTTGGGATATCTGTCTAATTTCATGTTTTCATATCAGTTCTTCAGTAACATGGGACCGAGTGTGTCATTTCAATGGCATTAAATTTATATTTCAGTGTAAGTTTAGGTAGTTGCATTATTTTGTAGAAACTCGGTGGATGGCTGCAAATATATACAACTTAGAAAACTAAGTAATAAATGGCTTCCTTCATTGACATATATGGGAAAAATCTGTAGGCCTTTTGGGTCTCCATGTCACTAAAGTCCAAAACAGAATAAATACTTTTGTTATATATCAGTTTAGGATCATAGGATCATAGGAGGATCATAGGAGGTTACCAGGCTAATGGCCCTGGGGCCCTTACAAGCCTAGCTAAGAGTTTATCCCCAAAAAGAAACCTCGGTCAGCACCTGTCACCCCTGTCAATGAGGGACAAAGGTGGAACCCCTGAGACAAATTTGTCATTTCCCATTCACTTATCAAGGTTGTGCTTGAAGATGATCAGCAACTTGCTTTGTCTGATGTGTATGGGGACTCAATTCCAGAGATGGGGCAGCCTCTGGGAGACAAACCTGTATGTCATATATTAGATTTAGGCCTTTCAATTGGGTAATGTGTGAGGAGTTAGACTTACAGATATGGAGCATCTCTAGTAGAGCAGGGTCAGAGATTGCCTTGTAGGTGAGACACAGATCACCTGTGAGCAATCTGCATGACACTGAGTAGAGTGATAGTGATTTCAGCCTGTCCACATAGGACAGGTGTTGGAGGCCATGGATTCTCTTTGTGAAGTATTTCTGTGGCCTTTCCAGTTGGTGCAGGTATTTGGAGAGGTACATATCAAATGGGGTGTTGTACTCAATTATTGGCCTACTGAGGGAGGAGTACAGCGAGGTAATAGCCTCCTTTTTTTATGGATGCAATCCCTTTACTTATGAGATGAACCAAGTAAAAGGCTTTTCTGACCACTGCCGCTACATGATGGTCGAATGTGAGATTGTTGTCGACCTGTGTACCCAGGTCTCTCACCACAGGTTGTTTGCTTAGGGGCTAAAGAGTAGGGGCTGTGTTTTTGCAGAATGGTATGATAATACATTTTTTGGGATTTAACTTAAGGCCATGACTTTGGCACCAATCATCTGTTGCTGTGAGACCCTCTTGTAGTACATTAACATCATTTGGGGAGTCAATGACAGCACCCAACTTACAGTTGTCTGCAAACTTGGTCAGCCATAGGCCTTTTGTCTTTGCCTGGCCCTCTGAAAAGTAGATGTCAAACAGTAGAGATCCAAGGACAGATCCCTGGGGAACACCAATAGTGACAGGTCTGCTGTAGGAGATGAAGGAAAATATTTTGACCTTGTGGGTCCTATTGGTAAGCCAGTTGGCAACCCACCTGATGAGATAGGGATTTATGCCAAGTTGTGTTAGCTTTTTGATGATGCCTGAGTGGGGGATTGTGTCAAAGGCTTTGACCACCTCAAGGTAAGCTGTATATACTGACATTCCCTTATCCAGGGCCTTGGTGACAGTCTCATAAAAGTCAACAAGGTTTAACAGGCAAGATCTTCCCTTGACAAACCCAAACTGGGTGGGGTCAAGTGCTTAGAGATTGCCTATGTTCTTCTTTATGTGGTCTATAATAATACATTCCATAGTCTTAGAGATCAGACTTCTCAAGCTAATGGGGTGATAGTTCCCAGGGTCAGTAGTGGCACCATCTTTGTGCAAGTGGATGACAATGGCAGTTCTCCACTCTTCTGGAATCAACCCTATACTTAGGCTATGGTTGAATAGGGTGTTCAATGGGAAGGCTAGTTCTAGTTGGAGATGGTGCAGAATAGAGCCTGGGATACTATAAGGTCCCATGGAAGCTGTGTTCTTTGCCTTAGAAACGGCCTTTAACACTTGAACTATGGAGATGTGAGGTGCTGGACAAGTATTGGGGATGTCAAATGGGTCTTTGGAGGAGCAGGGGGGTGACATTTGAACCTATCTGCTAGCAGGTTGGCTAAGTCAACAGGATCAGTGTAAGTGGTACCGTTAAGAACTAATTCGGAACAAACATGGACTTTGCCATGGAGGTTCCTGACCATAACTGAAAAAGGCTTTGTGGTTACCCTTTGCTTCAGAGGCTAGTTTCAATTCATAATTGGCTTTGGAGGTTTTCATTAGTGATCTAATTTGCTTGTTGAGGTTAAGGAGGGAGTTTTTCCAATTGGGAATTTGTGCCATTTTACCCTTGGACAACAGTTTCTTCCTTTTGTTGTAAAGCCTGTTGATAGAGGATGTCCACCAGATAGGTTTGTGTTTCCTTGAGGAGCAGGTTTTAGTTCTGTTGGGTATGGCTGAGCCCATGCAGTTATACAGGTGGCTGTATACTGCAATGGCATACTGTTCAGCATAGTTGTCTGCATCATCTGAGGGGAGTGGTGGTATGAAACTACTGACACCCTCCACTAGAAGGTTGTAGCCAGCTTTTGAGAAGTTTTTTAGCCTGGTTATGGTTGGGGGGGGGGATTGGACAGGATAGAAACTTTGAATGAGACAGACCAATGGTCTGATCTCACCAGGGAAGAACTTGCAATGGGGGTGGTGCAGTGATTGCCCTTGTTGGTGAGAACCAAGTCTAGAATGTTATCTCCCCTTGTGGAGGATGGGACAAGGTGGTGTAGTGCATTAGAAATTATGTAGTCAAGGAATTGTTGGGTGAGTACATAAGAGCAGGAATAGTTCACCCAGTCTATGGTGAAGTAGTTGAAGTCACCAAGGAACAGAGTGTTCGGGGGTAGCTTGATGGGCCATGACTTGTTCTTTAAAACAGTGTTAAAATATTGTATGATAACTTTGATGATGTGAGGTTTTGCCAGCTATGCTAGGAGAAGTAAGGCAATGGATGTGTAACATATGCCAGCATAGGTAGCTGGTGGTTTGTAAAGAATTAAATGTCATTTGTACATCAAACTGATTTGTACAGATGCTTATGGTAAAAAAAATGTATTTGTAAAGCTGCTTGTGTTAAAAATGTACCACCAATGGGTCCTGATGAACAGAAAAAAGAAATACACCTGCATGTCAGACTGTATTCTGTCGAAATTAATATTGTAACAAAGGATACAGGAAGAGAAGAGGCTAATCTCAGTCCAGCTAAATTTGAAAAATAGTCTAAAATTAAATTACCTGGTAGACCATAATGATTATATCTTACAGTTCTGACTACAGGCAGAGACAAAATGTCTGTAAAAACAAGAACTAGAAATCCTGCTGTGCTGTCCCTAGCAGTGAACTAATTGCTAGCCTGGAAGTGTGGAAGTGTTGAAATTGATTTATGGCTTCCAGATACTATAACACATCTTAGCAAAGCTCTACCTGTGTATGGTAACACATAAGTGCGAGATTCTGGTTCAGTTTCTAGTAAAGGGGGTAGTATGGGAACCAGAAGTCAGACAACCAGATGTATGTGATGTCATTCTGTGAACCATTACTGAAATGATGTTTTAATACTAGATGAGGCAGAAGTCTCAGTGCAGTCTGTTTTTGAAATATGACATAGAAGGATCACTCATCCACTTCATCTTGCTTTGCTATAGTATTCAGGATTTTCATGTTCTTTTATTATCTGTTATAAAATATATTTAAACTTTTCATTGTGGCTGGTCTTTTAGCGAATATTTTAACCTTTGAGAGTAATTATACTTATTTGGTGACTGTGGCCAATCCTGAAAGCCTTACTGCATTGGTCAAACACTACCATTTATATTACTATTCATTTTACTCAGTATAATTGGGTACCCTTGTAAGAGCCTTAGAGTAGCTGGCTTTGGAGTGTTGTGGTGACAGTATCTATCTTATATTCCGGAAGAGGGGCATAGCTAGTAAATCTATGCCAGCCTTTCCCAGGTGTGTGTGTGTGTGTGTATGTGTGTGTGTGTGTGTGTGTGTGTGTGTGTGTGTGTGTGTGTGTGTGTGTGTGTGTGTGTGTGTGTGTGTGTGTGAAAATCAAATCTCAAACAGTGTGTGAGTGTGTGTGTGTGTCAGCTACATGGAGCTGAGACAAAGAGCACTGATTTCACAAAGATGGTGGAGAAGGACTGGGCTGTACCAGTGGGGAATCTTATTGGGGGCCTGGAGAGAGAGAGAACGGGAAAACCTAGACCCTGGACTGAGTGTGTTTCCTGTGTGCTCCTAAGGGAAATTGTTCTTGGTGCAGAGAGCTGCCTCTGGAAATACTGTTTGTACCGATCTTTGTTCCAAGTGAATGTTCCTCACCAGTGTCAGTGGTGAGGATTCAGGCTCCTTGAATACTGGCCCAGAGGAAGGGATGTCACAATAACCTCTTGTTCTTTTATTTCTACCCTTATTTTTAAACTCGACTTTCATTTTATCCTACTCCCTAGCTATACATTCTGAAGAAATTTCTATTTTACCTAATAACTCCCAAATAATTTTCACTGCCCATTCCTTAAAGTCCTCTCTTTTTTAATAAATATGTGGGGAAGCACCAGTGTCTTATTTTCACTTCATTATCCTGTATTTGTCTCTTAATTATTATTGCCACATGACCTGAAATAACCATTGGATATGTATCAACATTTTCAATTATATACACATGCTCCTGTGAAATATAATTTCTGTCTAGTCAAGCCCTGTTGTTGTACCTTGGGGAATAGGATGTAAATTCTCTCTAAGTTCTTAATACTGAATTTATATCTTCCATATTTTCATATTTTTTTTTCAAAAAAATCTACCCTATTTTGTTATATTTTGCCTTCTAGGCCCCTATATATATATTCCCTGTTGCAAATCAAATTCCATTCCCCATCTATAAGTACTATTCCCTGCTGAAAGCACATTATTTCTCCCAGAATTTTCTTAAACTCCATTGTAGCAGTTTTAGGTGGAATATGAATACATGCTAGCATATTCCTCCTCCTCCCTTGCCAGTAGCTTACTACCACAAATCTACAATTATTATCTTTGTTCCCCTCTTCTGTCACAGTTGGATCTACTCTAGCAATTAATATAAGTACTCACCTTTTCCTTTGTCCCAGATATCCCACTGAATAAGCATCCTAAAATTCTTTCTTTATTAGATTCACATGTTCATTTCTTTATAAATGTGTTTCCTGTAGCATAGCTATTTGCACTCTACATTTCTTAATACATCTCACTACTCTTTCCTTTTTGTATATATTGGTGAGACCATTCACATTCCAAGATAATATGGAAAGTGTTGCCATCATGATAAGAAGTTATTGGTCTCACCTGTTATGTATAATAGCTTTTCTTTTAAATGTCTTTTTTTGGCTTTTGTGTTACATGCATGTAATAATGTTTGGCAGGTTGATTGTTGTGCAGCTGTTTCTTGTCATGTCAGTTTGAACCTCTGTTACATCTTACAAGACTTTTTGCTTTAATGAAATCCCAGAAAAAACACACACACAGAATACCCCATAACCTACTAACTTAATAGAAACACACAAACCATGTACATCTTCAAATAATGAATTTTATCCCTCCTAATATGAACAATTGTATCAGATTGACAGCTATACTCATGGCTTTAATTGACATATAATTAATGTTATCCATGCTAAGATGTATGGTGCAGCCTGTGCTTCTTCTTACACTAAGTGCCGTCTGTTTTTGGACTTATCTCTATTCCTCTCCTAGATGTAGAAAACAACTTAAATGCTTTTGGAACACATTAACTTTTAGCTTAAAAAGTATTGCCCGCTTGTCAGCTTGGTTCCATAGAAACATAAGAACCAGATACATAGTAGCCTTCAGCTACTAGCTTCTTATGTTACACTGTGAACATTTATTTGCATTCAGTGTTATCATAATTACTGACTTCCACTTAAAATTTTTTGGATCAAAACAAGGGACTTAGTACAGTCATTCCCCTATGCAAAAGTAAAAAAACAAATAAACACTACTTATATCATGACCTGTATGTATACTTTTACACCCCAGCCCCCCTTAGCAACCTAAGTTTATAGCCTATTATCTTAAACATGATTTTGTTCAGGCTTTTTTCTCTTTTTACCATAGACTGTCTACATTTCTTAAAACTAAAAAAGAGGAAAGGAAGAAAGAAAGAAAGAAAGAAAGAAAAAGAAAGAAAGAACGTAAGAAAGAAAAGGGGAGTACCTGTTTGCTTTAGTTTCCTTATAACACACAAAAATAACTGAAAATGCTTTACTATATAACAAGCAATTTATGCCATGAAATGTTTCATAAAACCACTGTTAGGAACAAAACATTTTTTTACTTACAGTTACCTCTTTCCATCCTCTTCCCTTTAATGTTCTTCCAAACATTAATGACATGAAGCAGGGCAAATACTTTGGAGTCCCCTACAAGTTTAACAAAGTAAAAAAAGGCCAATATTTCCAGTTTTTCTTATTCAGACATATTTCACAAATGTGATTGATGCTTTGTAATCCCAATTTGTTCATTAATTTCTGAGTTGCTGGTTTTCTTCCTGTTGATTTCCATCTCCCAACTCCAGTCTGTGGTCCATTACTAAATGTGCTTTCAGTTCTTCTAGTCAATTCCTGTACTTTTCTGTGTCTGTCAAGCATTTTCCTTTGGAACATTTAAAAAGGTTTCAGTGGCAAAGTCTCACTCTGAGCTTTATTATTAGAAAAATAAGACGCAGAGTCCCCTTCTCACTTTTTGTTAGACAAACTTTTGTATTTTCTCCTTAGTCGTGTTCTGCATCAAAAAATGACTTTAATACAACAGGAAAGATATTCTGAAGATAACTAGATACAACAGCTTGAATCTCGCACCTGGCTCTTGACATTCCCTGATCACTGGAATTCATTTGCTCTTCTTTTGCCTAGTGTACAGTGAGTAATCATTTTCCACAAGTACTTTACAGTCTCCAACTTTTAGTATTTTGCCCTTCTGTCACAGTTTTGTCAGAATCATCTTTCTGCTGGTTGGATTGCATCTTTACTAATACAGGTCTTGGCTGCTTTCCGATGGCCAGGTTTGGAGCATACACATGGTGTGATATTTCAATAAAAACTCCATCTGTGCAATACTAGAACAGTTGCTTATTTATGCTTTCATAAAATTAAAAAAGTCTGTTCCCTATAGTTTCTCAGGCACTGCAGAAAATCTCAAATTTTCTCTATGTGCTCTGTCCTCTAATTCTACTATTTTTGAAACATCTCTTCTTGAGCAGTCTCATACTCAGCCAGCCTTTTCTTCATTTGAATCTCTGATGTTTGCAGCATTATCAGTGCATCTGAATATCTGTTTAAAATTCCTTACATTATGATCAGCCTTTTCTTATTTGAGTTGATATACACTTTCAGTTTTTCATTTATTTTAATCAACTCTGTGCATATTTGACTTATTTTTCTCTAGATTACTGGAAGTCATCTCTTGCACCAAAGCTGGAGCTCGAACTGCTATTTGCTGAACAACTGGAGAATTCTTCCTAGCCAGTGTTTTCTCCTCACCCTTTGTGGTCGACTTTCTCTCAGTTTCTCTAAATTTCATCTTTGCTGGCATCCAGGCAGTGCACTTTCTAGCCAGTAACTGAGATTTACATAAAAATACATATTCCTTGTCTCTCTTTTCTGAGTTTCTGTTTTCACACTGGGGGAGCAGAAATTAAGCTGTTAGTGTGCAGCCATCTTGGAAGCCTATGATATAATTACTTTTGGAGGAATAAGGTTTAAAAGAAGGCAGATTTGAATGAGCTATGTAATGATTGACTGACAATGACTGGATAGATTATAAGTGATGTATAACTGCAGTTGTGTCAACATGGTCTGTAATATATAATGTTTGTAACTGAAATTATGTCAGTGTAATTTGTTTTCATTTATGTAAATGTAAGATTGCCATTGTCATATGTGATACTTTAATAAAGATGTTTCTTATTTAATACAAAAAAGTGTTTTAATATTTTTTAAACTTCCAAGGACTGTGTGGATTTAAGTCACTTTTTGGCACATACAAGAGGGAGGCAACATTTTGTGTTGCTTTGTTGGAAATCCCATGGCTATTCTATCCCTTTATGACATTAAGAACATTTTAAATTGAAAAAAAAAAAAACAAACAAACCCAGCATCTGATGCAGAGTATTAAAAACTCACAACCAAAACTGAAATAAAACCAATAAATACTCTAAATAAATTATACCAAAGACTTGTAAATTTGGTGCGTTTCTTATTTTTAATTTTAGAACTTCCTCAGAATGGACCTTTCAATCAAATCCCCACTTTATAAACTGTCACATCAAAATCCTGTGACATCTTCTGACCTATCAAAAATAATGAAAAATCTCTTTATAATACAAATTTCATCAATGACAAACCACTCAAACTAATAAAAAGTAAAATAATATATACATTAAATAAACCAAGTGAATTCTACAATCTTTGCTTTCAATGTAATTTACTATACAGCTTCTTTGCATTCCAGCCACAGATTAAAATTCCCTCCAAAATCAAGTGGACAAACTGAATCTAATACAAAAAAATAAAAAAAATTCTTAAAATCACTACAAACATGGGCATGTTTAGCTAAAACATTATTAACATACTTATTCTTGATAGCTGTCACATGTTCATATATTCGGTTGGATATTTTTCTAATATTTTTGCCTACATAAAAACTTGAACATGTTGCACATATTGCAAAATAAATGACACCAAAAGAATTGGAATCATAGCTGTCTTTTGCCCAAATTATTTTATCCAGTTCCTTTATGTGTATATATATGGAACTGTTACTAACGAATCTACAACATTTACAATGATTACATTTAAAAATGCCAACTAAGGTATTTTTAACTAATGAATGATGCCAAGATATTTCTAAAATTGCCTTGATGTTGCTATCCTTTTTATAAGTAAAACATTGACTTAATGGACATCAGCTGGGTATAACAGCCCTGTGTTTCGAATGCTTAGTCAAGCACTCAGCTTGTGCTGTGCTGACGAGGACATAACAAGGCCGAAATATGCATATCCACAGATAGTGGGGTGGCTTTATTGGCCTGAAATTGTCTATTAAAACGATGAAACAAGTCATGGGCATTCAGGATTGCTATTGAGCTGAAACATCTAATGTTCATAAGGTTCATTTGCATATATCCCATGTGCCTCTGAAACAAGAGGTTTGGGAGGTCACTCAGTGGAAGTTCTAGCTTTGCTGGAGTTTTCATTTTTGTTTTTTTTCTCCTAAAATTTTGACATATCTTTATCACCCAAAATAATTTTCTAAGTATCCACTAGTATATTCCTAATTGTATTCATATCAATGGAGACTGGTGCTGGAAAAGACCTAACAAAAAGAATGTAGTTATTCGCATAACTTGCCTTCTTGACTTTATTACCACTAAAACTATCTCCTAACCCATATTTTAAAATAAATAAAAATCAAAAAGATGAGATCCCAACCACAGAGAAGGTTTATTGTTAAAACACAATAAAAATAATAAAAGTTAAGCTTTTAGTATTTTTGTAGTGTTTTAACAATAAACCTTTTCTGTGGCAGCATCTTGTCTTTTTGATTTTAATTTATTTTGTTGAAGAACGAGCTGCTTCTGGACACTCTAAGGAATTAGTTTTATTGCATATTTTAAAATAAGTTTAAACTTACTAGTTCTCATGGAAATGACCTCCTTTATGATATTGTTGACAAACTCTAAGTTATAACCTCTTTCTACAAATAATTTTTTAAAATGGCATCTAATTAAAACATGTTGTCATCACTAGTCAATTTATTCAGCGTAATAAACCATCCCTTTATCACATTTGTTTTAAGGAAAAATGGATGTTGACTGTGCTTGTGTAAATAGTAATTAACAAATGTATCCTTCCTATACACTTTACTTTGAAAGCATTCACTTTCCTTATGTACAGCAATAGTCAAGTCCAAAAAAGTAATCATTTCACCTTGTTGACCTAATGTGAAAGACAAAAAAATCTGTACTTGAATTTAAGTTGTTGTGTCTTTCGGCTTTTCCCGGTTAGGGGTCGCCACAGCCGAACTCCGGTCCGCTAATGATTGGCAGTAGATTTTTACGTGCCGAGTTGTCAGCCCTGACGCACAACCTTCAACGAAGGTACGCCCATTCATGCATGTCTCCACATAGAAGACACTCTAGCTGAGAATCGAACAGGACAATGTCTTACTGTGAGGTGACAACGCTACCGCAGCTCCATCATTACTTGAATTTAAGTAATTCAGAAAATGTTTGACTTCATCTGATGTACCACCTCAAATGAATATCAAATTCTCTATAAACCATTTGTAAAAGTTAATTTTATCAAAATAAAAATGAGTTTTTATATGTTCCTCCTCTCACCACACCATTACCAAGTTAGCAGATACTGGTGCTACAGTAGCACCTATTGCTACTATTTTCTTTTGTTGGAAATATCTATTCTCAAATGTAAAGAAGTTATTTTCCCAAACAAGTTCTAACAATAAACAGACTGTATTAATAAATTTGCCCTCAAATAATGTAAATGTAGTTAAATAATTTCTAACAACCTCAATACCTTGCTCCTAGTGGATACTAGTGTATAGTGAAACAACATCCAAAGTCACAAGTATGATGTTGCTATTCTTCAAGCCAAACTGATATAATAAATCAAATAAGTGCCAAGAGTCTCTCAAATAAAATTCTGATTTTTGAACTATTGGATTCAATACTTGATCTCGATATAGAAATTGGTTCTATTTTATAGAAGTCTGCAGCTGCCACTGGTCTAAACAGTGGTTTTGATTTATCTTTGTGAATTTTTGGTATACCAAATAAGCTAGTCATCTTAGGAAAAATCTACTTTAAGGAAGTTATATAAAATCTGTTATCAGTATATTCTTGACTTAAAATGTCTAATAATAAATCATCAATTACTGAAAATGTATTACCAATATGTTCCACTGAAACTTCCTTATAACAAATAACATCATGTAACAACTGAAACATTGCTGTATTATAATCTACTGTGTTCATGATGACAATACCATTGTCCTTATCAACTTTTATTATGCAAATACTAGTATTCCTAGATAAATCAAAACATACTGTTCTCTCACTTTTTGTTGAGTATAAAAGTTTAAATTAGTTTTTGTTTCTACTTTCTAATCTTCTTTTGCAAATGTTATTAAACATTTGTAAAGTGCTATGTAGCTTTGGATTATAAACACTTAATTTCATTAACTCATTTTGTTTATCATGAAATATTGATATATTATCAATATTATGTAAAATGTAATGTAAGTTTAACTTATGCAAAAACAATTTCAAATCAGTGATTCCCTTATTAACATTCACATTAAAAGACAGAATAAAAGAAAAATCATTAGATAACACTGAAATATGAGCAGTATCAAGGACAAAATTGCTTAAATTAACAATATTACTGGAAGTTGTCAACTTTTCTTCCCTCTTCCATGACCTCTCCTTTAAAACTTTTGTGGTTTACATTTTGAGTCCTTTTGTTGATCAGACTCTTCAGACAAAAAGGAGCTGGTGACAAGGGTGGTGGTAAATCATCAGACCCTTTCAAAACCTGTGCATAAGTGATCATCATATTTTTGTCCTTATCCATATTGTCAGTAATTTCTTGTCCCATGTTATAATCCACCACAACTGTAGATTTAGCTTCTTCTGTTAGTTTTAAACCAGACTTCTCCTGTCCTTTGCCTTTGTTGTAATAGGGTAAGCAAAACCAAGCCTATAAGCTTCAGAGTCTCTTGATAATTTATTTTCTTTTTTATTGACAATTGTTGAAATAGCTTCTAATACTTTCATTAAGGATCTTTATTTATGAAATTAAATCTTGGATTTTACTTTGGTAACTATCGACAAGCAGCTTCATAACTGAAATACCAGTGTCACTGAAAAACTTAACTAAATCTGAATATAGCTTTTCATCTTCCTTTACCTCATTCTGAAAATTATACAATTTTAAACCAAGGGGAACTTTTTCAAATTTGATTCAACTTTTATGCAGTATTGTAAATAAAATACTTTATGTTACAAAGACTTTAATTTTAACAACTTCCTTTCTAATTTGTAAACTGTCTTTTTGCATTGACTAATTATAGCATTGGTCTTTATTATTACATGAAGTAGCAATCTCACCTTTGTTTGTGGAACAGCTGCAGAATTCATCCTAGCCAGTGTTTTGTCCTCACCTTTTGTGGTTGATTTTCTTTCAGGTTCTCTAAATTTCTTCTTCACTGGCATCTAGACAGTACACTTTCTAGCCAGTAAGTGAAATTTACCCAAAATTACATATTCATTAGCTCTCTTTTCTGATTTTTTGTTTTCACAGTAGGAGAGCAGAAATCGAGCTGTTACTCAGTGTGCAGCATCTTGGAAGTCCATAATATAATCATTTTTTGACTCAAAAGTGCTTTTATATTTTTCACACTGTGGATGCAGGTGCTAGGCAACATTTTTGTTACTCTGTTAGAAATCCCATGGATATACTATCCCTTCATGATATTAAAAACATTTTAGACATTACTACATCTGTCTTTAAATTTTAGCAGCAGCAATCATGAAGAATCAAAGAGCTGACCAAAATGACTTGAGAAAATGTTGAATTAGCTCGGTTTGTTGAAAGCTGCTTTCACTGATGGCAGCTGCTGCAAATGGTGACATTTACAATTTCCATAGTGCAGGGAGCTTAGCATTAACTTGAATTCTAGAGCATACAAGACAAACCTCCTACATAAATGTAATATTTTCAGATGTGCAACTCTTGTTCAAATCTATAGTTTAATTTGAAGTCATGGCACATTTCAGATTGTTGACTTGCTCTGAGATAATTTTGTATTAAGTTATAATTTGCTTTGCTAACATCTTGAATAATTTCAGTAATCATAATTACTGTACTTTTGACATGTAATTTCAGATAATGCAAATGAGTCCTAACTTATTTATAACTTCCCTTTCTCCATATTGACAGACCATGTGACAGTTTTTTATAATTATTTTACAATGTCAAATTGAGTATCCCATGACTTATTGAAGGAAAAAAAATATTTCCACTGATCTCTCTCTCTCCTGTCTCACACTGTGTGTCACTCCATGTTTTTTTCTGATTAGTCACACAGTCATTTTAACTAATTGCTTATAATTTCTGTAAGCAACCATAGTATAACATTTCCATTGATGTTAAAAATTGTCTTATAGCTTCTCCCATTAGGGGTCACCACAGCAGATCACCGGTCTGCAGATTAATCGGCAGTGGAGTTTTATGGTGTCGAGTTGCCAGCTTGGTGCCCAACATTCACAGAAGGCACACACACACCTACTGAATGTGTTTAAAACTCACCCACTTGACTGCAGGGAGGACATGGAGACTCCATACAGAAAGCACTTCAGATGAGAATCGAAATGGAGAACCTCTTGCTGTGAGGTGACAATGCTTTCTAAATATGTTATGGGATAACATTATTTATATGTAAATAAATAACAAAGGCAGTATGCACATGTGAACTTCGCACATATAGACAAATAGGCTAAAGATAAGTCATGTACCAAGAATTTTCATCTGTGACACTTTCTGAACTTGAACTGTGTGAGTAGGAGACATTTTTTCTTCACTGATTCAGGAGTTTTCACAATTTTACATCTAAATAAAGATATAGCTCAAAGAATTTATACTTTCACTATTTACAAACGTTCACTCTATACTAGGAAGAACCCAGATTGCCTTGTGGTGTTCCTATAGTTTCCAGTGAGTCTGTAATCTCTGTAGAACTACATTTACAATGATGTGCCATTTCTGATGGCATCTGCATTGTATGATGCTGATGGACATGTTCTTCATGCAGTCTTATAGTTGGCGTTAACCCTAAACCCTATGACAATTTGCTGCAAATATATTTATTTTTCCTCAGTACTCCTAGGTACATAATGCATAATGAATTAGACTTTATTCTTATAGGACATAATCGGGGATTCATGAATGTAAAAATAACTGTGCAAAGTTGTGCTGGAGGTGGGGGGTAAATTCATGTTAAAGCTGTGTTACAGATATGTGATTCAGAAAATATTACACCCCCATAAGCAGCCATGCAAATATCAGAGCAGGATGCAAGGAGATGCGTGACAGTGTTCTGTTAGTGAGGCACAGTGCTATGTAAACTAGGCCCTATCAATAGAGGTTTGCAGTAGTGATTTCAGTCATTAACTGTGCTATACTCAGGATATAGTTATGTATGCATTATTGATTTATAGCATTTGATCTTAATATTTTATGATTCAGTCCACTGTAATGATGGAGTCTTTGGAAAACTGGTAACTATGTTTGACATGTGCTGACTGGATGAAATAGCATATGGACACAGTGATGACCACCTGAACAGACAGCAGCCTACAGGTGAAGTACTAAGATAATACAATTATTCATATCACAGGCACAACATGCAGTCCTGTCCTGCAAACTATGGCACACTTGGGACTGTATCACTGGCATGGTCATTCAGAACCTTTGTAGTTGGAACACTAGCATGATCTGAATGGGTAATTTGCATATATCCCATGCTCCTCTACTATAGGAGCTATAGAGTGAAAACTCTAGTTTTGCTTTCTTCCTTGCAGTTTTTACTGAAAGGTTTGTCTGTGTGACTTTTGTTTTCATGTTATTTGGGATAACCAAACAATCCATTTATGCTGTATTGATGAAGACAGAAAAGACTAATAGAAATAAAACAGAAGCTCATTAGTCATGTACTACTGAAAGAACTAAGACAAAAAAAAAACACACCAAAAAAAAGACAAGGCCAGGCAGACTAAAACTATACATTCAGCACTTTTGTTCCTTTAATCAGAAAACCATACCTTCATCAAAACATATGAACATGAATACAAACATGATTTAAATATTCTAGCAACAAGTCACATGACTTCATCAGCTGACATATTCATACTGAAAAAGTATTTAAAAAAATTCAGCAACAAAGCCACTAAACTTGTAGTTTTAGTCTACTTGGTCTTTTCTTTTTTACTGTTCTTTTTTTGTCTTAAGGTTAGAAAAAGGTATAAACACAGGATATGTATATATATATATATATATATATATATATATATATATATATATATATGTTTGATTCTCGGCTGGGCTTGGGAGTGCCTTCTGTGTGGGGTGTGCATGTCCTCCCCGTGGTTGGGTAGTGTTCGAAAGACATGCATGCGTAAATGGGTGTGCCTTCGTTGAAGGTTGGGCGTCGAGCTGGCACCTTGGCATTACATAAAAATCTACTGCCAATCATTAGCGGACCGGAGTTCTGCTGTGGTGACCCCTTACTGGGAAAAAGCCAAAAGACAAACATATATATATAGTTTACTATCATAATTTCAAAAAAAAAAAAAAAGTGTATTTATTAGCAAAGTCTTTCGCCGAAAGTACACAATACCGAATGTCCCTAATATCGGAAAACAGCTGTTAATGTCGAAAATGTTGCTCACCACATTTTCAACACTTAACAGCAATCCCACGCTTCCCTTAACTCCCTAACTAGCTAGCCTAAAATCCTGTTTATGCAGCGGGGCAAGCCCCTCTGCACCCCCCTGTGGGGGGCTGCGCCCCCCCACACCCTCCCTAACTTAATATTCCAACTCCGAGATTGCACTACAGTGAGGAAAGGGATGGATTTCCCTAATCGCACTGTACCAAGATCCCTTTACATGAGTGAATGTTATAATTGTGAATGCACAGTCCATTCGCAATTATACCGTTTGTTTGCGTAACCTGCTGAAAAATGAAGTATTTGACATCTGTTGTTCGAATACTTCATAGCCGTGCAATTGCACAGCGAAATTTTAATGGTAAACCTACATATATATATATATATATATATATATATATATATATATATATATATATAACACCCCAAACCCATTTTTATGGCTGGATGGATATGTGTGTGTGTGTGTGTGTGTGTGTGTGTGTGTGTGTGTGTGTGTGTGTGCGTGCATGTATGTATGCGTATGTGTATACAAATTTAGATATATATATATATATATATATATATATATATATAGAGAGAGAGAGAGAGAGAGAAGAGAGAGAGAGAGAGAGACATACATGTGTTAATTTATTTATTTTAATTATTTTGTCTTCTGGGGGAAAACACTGATAAAAAATGTCCATTTGCAGGTTCAGACCCGACTGCAAGCAACACATGAACAAAGCAGAATGATTACAACAAAATTACCATGTGAAATAAGCATGAAACATCAATCCGCTGCATAGGGTTACTGTACAGTATCTGAACTATGTGGATTTGCACAGCACAGTGATACTGTATACATTTATGCATTTGAGGTAGTCATAAGAACAGGGAGGAGACATGATAGTCATGAGAACATTAAGTGGTAGTCTACACTTTAGCAGAAGCATGGAGTAAACTAATTTTATGTAATATTTCCTGTATTTTGGAATATAAATTTATTTTGATTTTGTACAAACTGCTTGGGTTGTGAATGGAATTTGCGGTAGCTGGATGTTTCTAAGAGATGTTGGGGAAGAGACTGCCATAGTTGAGGAGCAAAAATATCTAAACTGTAGAGACTGTGATGTGCAGTTTGTTTGCGAGACTTTGGCGTGATGGTGCTGCTCTGGACTGGCTAAGACTATAGGTTGGTGGTTGTTATGAGCTTCATAGAGAGAGGAGAGGCAGTTTCCTGGTGAAGGAGTTTAAAGAACAGGAGCCTGAAAAGAAACTGGCTGGGCCTAGTACAGGCAACCATTTGGATTTAGATAGAGTAAGATATTGATGTTCATGCTTTGACAATTTGTAAGGAAGTGGCAAATTGTACTGGAGATGGTTTGCAGAGTTGTGCTTTTAGCAGAGGCGGATGCAAGCAGTGGTAACCCATATTCATGAGAAGCAGATAGAATATCTTTCTCTATGGCTGTCCTGTCAGGGGGAGAGAAATTAAGAAACAGAGAGTGTTTTGGGGCCCAGAACATGAGGCAGTATACTTTTTACCTGAATTTATCAATGCGTCCTTGAAAGTTCAGGAATAGATACCTAACAGATACCTAACAGATATGTTGATGTGGTCTGCGACTTGGAGTGTAGAGAGAGGGGCATTTACTAGCCTTTTGTTTGTTCCAACAACCATAGTTGTTTTGGGAGGAGGAGGTTGAGAAGTAGTTGTTTTGCAAAAAGCCATTTGTCTAGTTGTAAGCCGTCTGTCTGGAGATGAGTTTGGACCTCAGGGTGTGTGAGGCTAGATTTTTAGATGACCATGATCTGCATATAGAAGGAGTGATAGTTGTGGCTGGTCAAAACTTTATGAAGATGGAAATTAGTATGGGAGAGAACCCTGTGGAACTCCTGATCAAGTGAAGGCAGTATGTAATGGAGCAGACTCCATTTTCACTCTGAAGTATCCATTAGTGAAGTACTCCTTGAACCACAGAGTGGCTTGTGGACTGATGCCACTTTCTCTAAGGTGTGCTAGTAAAAAGCAGTGACTAATCACATCAGAGGCTCAGGTTAAGGCAATGAAGACAACTCCAGTTAGGTTCCCTCTGTCCATGTTTATGCAGATATCATCAGTTAGTGTCCATATTGCAGTTGTGGTACTCCTGCTTGACCAAAACCCATTATTTTTGTTAAAGAGTAGGTGATGTTTTGATATATGGGAATTGGTTGTGAATATGTTTTTCTAGTATTTTGCTTACTGTGAGGATTATAGAGACTGGTTGTTATTGGTTGGCTCTAGATGGTTTAGTTTTAGGGAAGTATCAGTGGATTTACAAAATGGCACAGATTGTCAGAACCCATCAATGAGTCAGGCAGGATTTGTTCTAGTAAGGATGTGAGCTGTTTATTTATAATTTAACTTAAGTGAAAGAGTGGAAGGCATTCTGGGAGACGAGGCAGAACAAAAGAAGGTGGAAGTTGGATGCTAGTAGAAGAAGGCTGGAAAACTCTCTGAGAAAGTCAGAAGGTGGTAGATTGTTAAATGAGTTGCTTTTTAGGTTTGTGTGGAATGTTCCTTGAATAGGATCCATCCTCTCATGCCAATGACTTCTTGCCAGAACTTTCTTGATGAGTGCAGTAGAGAGGATTGTTTTGCTGTCAGGAAACTGGCTTTGTGTCTGTGAATTGTTCCTTAAGTGGTATTGTGTCAGAGGGTGTAATACTCTCTGTTTGGAAATGTGAGATTCTTTTTCCAGTTTTTCCATGTCTTATTATGAAGTTGTATTAGATTTTATGTTCTTTGGAGAGCCATTCAGTTCCATTGTGCTTGAAGAGTCTTGTAATGATAGGGTAATATGTGTTTTGGAAGGAGAGGAGAATTTCTGAAAGTTGTATTGTGCAAGTGTCAGAGAGATGAGAAAGAAATTTAGATAGATTGTCAGATGACTTTGGTCTAAATCAGATTATCTTGGGAGGTGTTTAAGGTTTATGTTCTGAATGTGGAAATGATGTGGCAGTGGTCAGTGAAGGTGGGGGAAGTGTAGTTATTGAAGAGAGCCTATGAGGGCAAGATGTTATTATCAGGTTTATAAGAGATTGGTGGTTTGCTTTGTTATTTGATCTGATTGTCTCCTTTACAACTTCAAGTAGTACATGAGTAGTAAGAAGTTTAGAAATGTCTTGTGCTTTTGGTCTGAGGAAGATTGTGATAAAGTCACCAGGGATGATAACATGCTTGTTTGATGGGATTGTAGTTAGTATGTTGTGAATTAGTGGTTGACATTTTTGTAATAAGGAGAGGGGTGGGAGGTGTAATATTGCAATATACAGGCAATTAGAGGATTTAGAAGGGAGTTTGATGAGCATCCATTTGTGGATATATATCTATATAGTATATCCAAGATACAAGGGGCAGAAACTATGCCAAATAGTGTAGGGAACCACCAAGGAAAAAATACAGTACCAATGTGTTTAATAATATTATAAATTAGTTCTCCTGCCTCACAAAAGATCCTGTGTTTTCTAATCTATCATTTTCAATGCTGTGAGACCAATTTATAACTTAGCAAACTCACATAAGAGGATATCAATCTTCAAAACAATGACATGAAATGAAACTTTAAAAAAATGTAAGCAAACTGTTAAAAGTAGCATCAAGATACAAAAGTAAGCAAAAAAAGCCTAACTAACCAACTATATAAAAGAACAGTATTTGGCAGCAATTATATGGCATTAAGTATCTTTAGAAATCTTCCACTGGATGCACAAACATAAATGAGTGCCAAGTATGGGCCCAGACAATATCCCAGGATGTCTTTTAAATAGCATAAAACATAACCTATCAGGGCCTCTGGAATTACTATTTAACTTTAGCCTCCAAACCGGTTTCATTCCTCATGAATGGAGAACAGCAACAGTCATCCTTCTGCACAAAGGTGGGCCACCTACAGACCCTGGAAACTACAGACCCATAAGTCTCACTAGTCCTATATGTAAAGCCATGGAAAGAATTATCATGGAGATGATCAATAGAGATATAGTAAACCTCCAGACACTGAACCCAACCTAGTTTGTTTCCGTCAAGGGCAGATCATGCCTGCTCAACCTGGTGGACGTCTTTGAGAAGGTCACCAAAGCAATGGCAAAAGTTTTCACACTGCCTGCCTTGACTTGGCCAAAAACATTTGACACAATAACCCACTTGGGCATTGTTGACAAATTCAGGAGGTTAGGTACAAACCCATATGTCACCCGATGGATAGCCAACTGGTTCACAGACAGGGCCAGGGCATTAAAATTGGGGAGCCCACATCTACAAAGAGGCCAGTCACAAGTGGAGTCTCTCAGGGATCAGTCCTTGGACTGCTCCTTTTTGGCATTTACTTCTCAGAAGTCAAGGCCAATGTCAGTGGTCTCTGGCTGACTAAATATACCGATGATTGCAAATCAGGAGCTATCACTGAATCTCACACTGACACAAATGTTCTTCAGGAGGGGCTGACACAGACAAATAACTGGTGTCAGAGCCATGGACTAAAACTAAATGCCAAGAAATGCATCATAGTATCCTTTGGGAAGTCATCCATCCCTGGTAACTATCATATCGACAACATATACCTTAGAGTTGACCCAGTAGCCAGGGACTCAGGGACACACATAGATAGTAATCTAGCCTTTGACCATCACGTCTACAGTGCTGAGGAAATCATTCTATGTTGTGCAACTTACAAACAAAGGTATGGCATCTAAGTCCAAGGAAGTCATTGTTCCACTGTATTTAGCATTCATCAGACCTATCATTGAGTACAATGCTCCCTTTGGTATGTACCTAACCAGGCATATCCAACAATTGGAACATCCATAGAGGTTCCTCACTAAAAGAATACAGGGCATAAGTAAAATGTCCTATGCAGACTGCCTCAAGTCCCTATCATCGTATTCTGTCTCCTACAGGCTTTTGAGGGGAGATCTATGCCTGGCATACAGGGCATTGTCAGACCCCACTCTGATGAACCTCCTGCATATCCACAAAACAAACAGCACCAGAATTATCCATTCTAAAGACTTAAACCTTGTCTGTGATATAAATAGGATCTACTGGAGAGATAAGTATGTATCCCAAAGACTACCCCATCTATGGAACAGGCTCCCCATCCATATGAAGCAGAGCTCCTCCCAACCCATTTTAAGTGCAACTTGGATAATTGGATTGGAAACCAGAAATTCATCCCTGGTTTGGCACCTATGTCTCTAATGGACATAAGTAACCTGTAAATGCTTCACCTCCCAGGCCCATGCTTACACTTATCAAAGGTATCAGAACTTGTCAGAGATTTGGGATGCATGGCTAAGCTTAAAAAGGCCCTTGTGGTCGTTAGACTAGTAAACACCTATGAACCTATAAGAAATTACTGTAAATAGCACTTCGAAAAATATAAACAGCTAAAAATAACATCAAAGTGCATAAATTTACAAAATGTAGAAGAATAAGTATATTCAGCACCAAATCCATGACATTATGTATGTATGTAAATATGTATGCGCGTATACATATATGTATACATGGATTCACTTCATAACATTGAAACTTCAAAATACTGAAAATGACAAAACTTCATAATACTAAAGACCAAAATACTGAAAGCTCAAAATACTGAATACTCAAAATACTGAAACTCAAAATACTGAAAACACATATTATGCGTAAACTCAGCTTAAACAACATAAATCATAACAATTTCTACCAAATATGCAGGCAAGCCCCTGCACTAAACCCCTGCTAATTATATATATCTACTCCAAGATTGCACTTAACTACACTGTGCAATCTTGGAGTTGATATATTTAATTAGCAGGGGGTGTGGGGGGTGCAGGGGGGCTTGCCCCCCTGCATATATTTGGTAGAAATTGTTATGATTTATGTTGTTTAAGCTGAGTTTACGCATAATATGTGTTTTCAGTATTTTGAGTTTCAGTATTTTGAGTATTCAGTATTTTGAGCTTTCAGTATTTTGGTTTCAGTATTTTGAGTTTCAGTATTTTGATATTTCAATGTTATGAAGTGAATCCGTATACATATATGTATATGTATATATATATATATATATATATATATATATATATATATATATGTATATATATCTCCCATAGGAGGCACAAACACTAATAAAATGCGTGTGTGTTTGTGTGTGTGTGTGTGTGTGTGTGTGTGTGTGTGTGTGTGTGTGTGTGTGTGTGTGTGGTGTCTGTTTGTGTACAGGTGAATTGGTTACACATTGGTATATATACCCAAAGCCATCATATTGTTAATCAAATATACTTGTACAAACAAGAAGGAAACACTGTAAATTATGTTTCATATTGAAAACAATTGGAAAATATCCTAGAGTGCATCATCCATGTATGATTTAAATAATATGCTCAAAACAATGGTATATCTTTTTTCTTTATAGTTCAACAAGTTATATTTTTCTTCAACAGAAGTTGGTCTCTAAACCCTGTCTATACCTGTAAAAGACAGCCATGTTGTCAGTCTTTTCATGTCTGAAAAAGGCACCCCTGTACCTGTGGCACCTAATGCCACTTAAATATGCTGCTATTTTCAATTTCCATGCAAGGGCTGTCTATCCCACATCTAAAATCGTCCATAACAATTATATTTTCCAGAGTAGTAAAACAACTGCCAAACAGATAGTTATGTAAATGTGTTACGAATCTTTACAGCAATGATAAATCACATCATCCATCAGTCACTGAGAAAGCAGAACCACATATGAGCATGTTTGAGCAATGGGTTGTTAGTTAAGTTACATATATGAATTCATCCAAATAACCTATGAAAATGTCAGCATAAATGGGGCAAAAGATGCCCCACACAGCAGTACCACTTAACTGCAAAAAACACATAACTTGATATCAAGAATAATTTTTCTTAACCGCATTCTTTAACATGTACTGGAGGAAATAACTAATCACAGGAGAATATACACCACAGTTTTCCAGACAGTATTTAATTGCCCTAATTACCCCATCATGTGGTATTCTGGTAAATAATGAGTTCATATCCAGTATGCATAATATTAAATTAAATAATGTTTTATTGTGTAAAACCTGTAGAAAATATATTGTGTCTTTGAGACTGGCAGGAACGAAGACTAGCTATTGTTTCAGATGAAATTCTAAGAAATCTGAAAAAGGTTCTGTCAGTTAAGTTCTGCCAGAAACAATGAACCTGCCTGGTGGTGGAAAAGCACCCTCATGTATTTTAGGTATAAAAAATATAATCTGATTTGTGGATCATCCACAGTAAATGATATTTTAAATTTGAATAATAATGTTCATAGGTTCACAGGTTCATACTAGGCTATCTGCCCTAGGGCATTTATAAGCCTAGCCAGAGTGTGTTTGGCTTTCGCCACCCATTTTAAATAAATTTTGCTATGCCCTTTTTCGAGGTTAGTATACTGTGCCTCTGTCTAACAGTGACACAGAAGTGATATCCGGGGTAAACCTACGATCTCCCATCCACTCATCAAGATTCCTCTTGAAGAGAGTCAATGAGGGACTCTGCCTACCCTGGACTGGGATTTTATTCCAGAGTGAAGGGAGCCTCTGGGTTATGAATCTGTCCCTCCAGCATGTCTTATTTATTTCAGTGCTGAGGTTCAAGTCTCTTGAGCGCATAGCTCGATGGGATTTGGATTTTCTGAGGTGCAGCATGTCCATTAATTCCGGGTTGGACATGGCTTTATACATCAGGCACAGATCGCCTCTGAGCAGGTGGTATGCCACTGAGTAGAGCTGGAGTTTCTTTAACCGGGCAGCATATGGCATCTGTTTGAGCCCTTTGATCATCTTGGTGAGGTACTTTTGGGGTCTTTCCAGTTGCTGCAGGTGTCTGGTAAGGTACATCCCAAAAGGGGCATTGTACTCAATTATGGGCCTGATGAGGGATGAGTAAAGAGGCACGATGACCTCCCTGATCTAGATGTGAATCCCTTCATGATTAGGTGGGCTATATAAAATGTTTTTCTAACCACTTTGGCCACATGGTTGTCAAATGAGAGATTGCTATCAACATGGGTCCCCAGGTCCCTAATTACTTCTTCTGTACTTAATGGATTACCACCTATGTGGTAATTTGTGGACACTTTGTTTTTGCCAAAGGGGATGACTATACACTTTTTGGCATTTAGCTTGAGGCCATGGCTCTGGCACCAGTTGTCTGTTTCTATGAGGCCCTTTTGGAGGATGCTTGTGTTGGCTGGAGAGTCGATTATGGCACCCAGTTTGCAGTCATCTGCGAACTTGGTCAGCCACAGTCCTTCCATGTTGGCCTATACCTCCGAGAAATATATACTGAACAAGAGAGGTCCCAGGACTGAGCCTTGTGGGATGCCACTTGTAACTGGTTTGGAGTCTGACATGGCTCCAGCAATTCTAACCATGTGGCTTCTGTCCTTGAGCCAGTTTGCAATCCATCTAGTGACATAGGGGTTTATATTTAAGCTGGTGAGCTTATCTATAATGCCCGAGTGGGGTATTGTATCGAAGGCTTTTGAGAGGTCCAGGTAGGCTGTGTGGACCACCTTCCCCTTGTCAATGGCCTTGGTGACTGTTTCAAAGAATTCGACTAGGTTTAAGAGGGAGGATCTGCCCTTAACAAAGCCAAACTGGGTAGGATCCAGTGTCTGTAGGTCCCCAATATCTTTATTTATGAGGTCCATGATGATCCTTTCCATAGCTTTGCAGACCAAGCTAGTCAGGCTTATGGGGCGATAGTTTCCAGGATCCATTGAGGCACCACCTTTGTGGAGAGGGACCACTGTTGCTGTATGCCACTCTTTGGGTACATATCTTGTAGTAAGGCTGAGATTGAACAGTAGTTTTATGTTTGGGTTTAGCTCTTCTTGGAGTTCATGTAGGACGCAGCCCGGGATACCGTCTGGTCCCATTGATGCTATGTTTTTTGCTTTGGAGAGGGCGGCTCTTACATGAGCATCTGAGATGTCAGGGGGGGCAGCACTCTACTGGGATAGATATTTGCCCTTTTGGTGGGGAGGGGGGGGAGAAGTTTGCGCTGAACCTGTCAGCTAGGATGTTGGCAATGTCTGTGGGTTTGGTGTATTTTTTGTCATTTTGGACTAATTCTGAGCATATCTGGGAATTCCCACCCAGGTTTCTAACATAACTTAAGAAAGCCTTGTGATTATCCTTAGTGTCCTGTGCAATTTTTTTCTCGAAGCTGGCCTTAGATGATTTTATGAGTGCCCATAGTTTTTTGCTAATACTGCTCAGAGATGCCTTCCCTTTTTGGGATTTTGCTCTATCATGTAGTAGCTTCCTCCTTCTATTGTATAGTTTGTTTATGGCTGGGGTCTACCAGACAGGACGTCTACCTTTGGAGGATTGGGTCTTGGTTTTATTTGGGATTGCATGATCCATGCATTCCTGAAGGTGTTCATAGAATGCGTTTATAAAGAATTCTGCGGTCTGGGCCATATTTTCACAGGCCCGGGGGCTTTGAAGGATTCCACCTTGGTTTTGAGGAGTGTGAAATTTGCTTTAAAGAAGTTTTTCACTGTGGTTTTCTGGGCAGGGGGTGGGGTCGGGATGTGAATATCCAGTGAGATTAGTTTATGGTCTGATCTTAACAGTGAGGGATACACTTCTGGACTGGAGCATAGAGTCCCCATGTTGGTGATGATCAGGTCCAGTATGTTTTCCCCTCTTGTGGGAGTGGTAACAAGTTGTTCCATAGCATTTGAGTTTATAAATTCTAGGAACCTTTGGGCTAGTGTGTTGGAGCTAGAGTAATACTCCCAGTCTATGTTTGGGTAGTTGAAGTCGCCCAATATAATGGTGTTTGGAGAGACCTTCATATTTTCCAGTGTTCTCAGGAAGGCCGAGTGGGGTTCCTGGGTTTGGGAGGGTGGTCTGTAGCAGGCTATAAACTGGAAGCCAGTTTTACCCACTGTTAGTTGCACATGGATAGTCTCTGATGCTTCATGCTGTGCCACCAACCTGGAGGTGTGGGTATCTTTGACGAATATTGATACTCCCCCTCCTTTTGTGGTTCAGTCCAAGTTTTGGGGCCGAAAAGCATGGTATGAGGTATAACCTGGTAGTGCTGGGGTGCTCTCGGGAGCCTTGAATCAGGTTTCTGTTACTGCACAGATATCAATGTTCTCCATGCTAAGGAGAGTTTCGAAAAGTGCATCTTGAGGTTTAGACTTCTGGCGCTGAGTAGCATTACTCTTAGTTTCTTATCCCTTGTGATACCTATGGAGGTGGGTTTGTCTTATGAGCCTTGCCTAAAAAAGGCACTATGGAGGTAGCAAGAGCTTTTGCCAATATCCGAAAGCCCAGGGGTGACAGGTGCAAGCTGTCCCTAGTGAAGCATCGTGGCTTGTCGAGCATGTCATCCCAGGCTGACAGGCATTGGATCCCCTTTGAATGACACCAATACTTAAGCCAATTGTTGAAATTGATCATCTTGTCTTCATATTGTGGCATCATTCTTGGTGAGGGTAAGATGCTACTCAAGGTCAGGGTCATACCGGCCTGGGCTACATGCTCAGAGAGCTCCTCTATGTCTCTTTTCATGTAGTCCAGGGAGGTACATCTCAGGTCATTCACACCAGCATGGACAATGACTGAGTCATATTTGTACTTGCCTTGGAGTGACCTGAGTGCTTGTGTTATGTGGCGGATCCTAGCGCCCGACAGGCAGCTCACCATGACCTTCTCCTTGTTCAGCCTGGTGAGCGGGACGTCAGTGTGCCTGATTCTGCTTGTTTCTGCATTGATTCTGCTTGTTTCCGAAAGCCATCCAATTGTTTCTTAAATTAGTGGGATCAGCAAACATTTAATGATCGGCCTCATGTTATTTACATAGCCATAAGCCTACTACACGTCTTTCTTAATTTGACAAACTACAATCTGCTTGTCAAAGTTCAGCCAGTGCATGATTTTGACCAAAATTCAAATTGTGTATGTAATACCTGAAAATATATAGATCGATCATTGTGTAAATCATGCATTGTTGCTGTTTCAAATGCTTTAATAACTGGTGATGTAGTTGAGAAAAGTCAGATGTTTTTATATGTAAAACCTGGTGTATGATCAATATTATGTTCAGTAGGATGGCTACTGGATCATTACTTAAGTTTAAGTGTCTGCACTACCTGAATAAAAGAAACAAGAAAGCTGGTATAAACAAGAGACCTTTATTTAACACAGATGCCAAATCATCAGAAATTATTTCATATGTTAGACTAATTAACAAATCTGAATTAGTTTCATAAATCTGATTCTGAAACATTAACATTTTTCCCTTGAATTCTGTGTTTTGTAACACTTCTAATTGGTTTTAAAGGGACACCCTCCTATTTGTTAAATTTGAATGTTTGCTAGCTAGGAGGTAATTCAGCAGTGTCTATTTCAGTGTCACCATTTCATAAAATATCAGTAGTTAAATCATAATCTCTTTTGTTAGGTCCCTTTGAATCTTGCCATTTGCATTTAGTGTTGTGACATCTTTAGCAAGTCTCATACCATGTTTCTGCTTTTTGAAAGAAAAGACTATTCTAGCACCATAATCACACAAATCTGTTTTAAATGTCTTTTATTTTCTAGCTTGTAAATCAATATCCCAGTTCTCAATATCCTATTTATATTTCAAAAACATGTCTTCATAGACAGAATCATTACTAAACATTTGTGATTGGTTTAATGCTATTTGTACAGGGTCTATGTTCGGCCATCGAATGGCATGTTCATCAAATGGCCATTCATTGAAAATGAACCCTCAAAAGTCCCTTTCAGCAAAACTGCACATCATTGTAAAAAAACACATTGAACGGCCATAGCTGGCCAATGGAAAGTAAACAGCACTTATGTATGTGTAGGTAAGTTAGAGGTAAGGAAACTTTCTCTTTCCCCACTGCAGTGCAATCTCAAAGTTGGTATATATAACTGGGGGAGGGGCTGGGGGGGCACAGCCCCCCCACATTAGTAGGATTCAAATCCTCCTAATTTGGGGGGGGGTAGCACCCCCACACACCTCTAATTATATCTATAGCATGTGTTCCACAAGCTTATTGAATAAATGATAAATGACAGACCAGCAACACAAGGTGAACCCTGAGGGAAAGTGTTGTTAATAGAATGTGCAGTTCTAACAATAATACTGCTATAAAGTACATGTTGAGCATACTAGGAATAGGATGACATTTTGAGATGTGCATCTTGGGCATATTTAAAAAAAATGAGGAAATCAAAGGATTTCAGTGAAGTAAAGCAGGCTGTAACAGGAACTTAGAATAATAAGGGTTCCAATCATGTAGTAGAACTTTTATAAGTTCGAAACTCATATGGTCGAGACCATAAGTTTGAATTTGTAAAAGTTCGAGCATTTCAATGGAAATCTCCATAAGAGGAGGTTTCCATTTTGTTCAATGGGGTACGATCTCGGAGTTGGTATATTTAAGTAGCGGGGGTTGTGGGGGTGCAGTGGGGCTTCCCCTTCTTAAAACAATTTGTTTGTTTTCCGTTGTTTTTTTTTTTTATCCATAGTCGAAGTTTTGTAACTTCGAACATAATGGTTCGAATATTACGTGTTCTAAGTTATAAGGCTTCGACTATGTGATATAGACCCGAATAATAATAATAATCAGGTTTGTAGGTAAGTGGAAGGCTCACTTCAGTACATGAAATAAAGCTCTAATGTCACAATTATTAAATTGTCATTCATGTGAACTAGACATAACTTCAAACTTCTGGAAATAGATGGAATGAATTGCAACTTTATTTCTTACTAGATTTCAATGTACATCTGAATAAGCTGCTTTTTTGACTGGGGCAAATTAAACTGATCATGTTAGCCAATGGGTCTAGGACTATTCACTGAAAGCACATTTCACTGAAAGTCAAATGACTGTGCACAAATCACTGAAAGCTCAATTCCCTGAAAACACAATTCACTGAAACACATTTCACTGAAAGTTATATATGGCCTTTCCCCACTGTAGTGCGACCCTGGAGTTAGTATATATAGTAAGGGTGTGTGTGGGGGGCAACCCCCCACATTAGGGGGTGTGGGGGGCATAGCCCCCCAAATAGTTTGGATACATATTATGTTCACTAAAGAGTAATTTATTGGAATTGCAAGAATCTATGTATATAGTTCAAAATATTTAAAATAGGTGGGGGGCTACACTCCCCACACCCCCTTACTATATATACTAACTCCAGGGTCGCACTACAGTGAGGAAAAGGCCATATATAACTTTCAGTGAAATGTGTTTCAGTGAATTGTGTTTTCAGTGAATTGAGCTTCCAGTGAATTGTGCACAGTCAAATGTGTTTCAGTGAATAGTCCTGGATCCTAGCCAATATATACTCAGAAGGACTATAACCTCTGGGTTCTTATATAGTTTCATCTTCACAAGGATGTATTGGGGAAAAGCAATACCTGAGAAACCTACATTGGGAACATGTGTTGCCCTTATCAACAAAATGGAAATCCACTAGCTTTACATTGCGACACCCAACGGAATTCATCAAATGTAGCGCATGGCCCTTTAGCATAAAATAAACAGCCAGACCAGACCATAAGTCACAGAAGAAGCATCACTTTCATTATTACATACCTTCTCCAGTAATGACTATCATTACAGGTTATACACATTGTTTACGACACGCTAAATGTGAAGAAATGAAATGAGTAAGAAGAAAGGAAACATCTAGAGAATGTCTGGAGTTTGAATTTTTGCTCTAAAGATGAAAAGGCAAAACAGCATACATTGACAATGAAACATGACTTCCTTACATAATCGAGGAAGTGACTGCAATGTAAATTCTACAATTTGTTTTGAAACCAAAAAGTAAAAGCTAAGTGCAGTTCGTGCAGCATTCATTTTAATAAGATGATAATTAAATATTCTGCTGTCTCTGAATGGGGTAGTTTATTTCAAATAGTTTTTGATTGTTTTTATCCACTTGAGGAAAAATTGGATAACTGTCAACTGACTTGTTTTTTTTACATTTATTTTTTCATATCTTATAGCTTTTTAATGCAACTTCATCCACTTTAATCCCAATTCATTTTCCTCTTTTTCATTATAGCATATTGCAAAATGCTTCCTCTGAGAGATTTAATATGGCTTCTGTTTCTATTTAAAAGTAATAGCTTCTCTGACTGAACAGAGAAAGCAGCATAATTCATAAAATCATAAGTATTAATTTGTGAGGCATATATCTTTGTATATTCTATAGTTCTGCTCAAAAATACTTTAGATAGTAATAGGGTTATGTCACACACTGCTGTTTTTATGTGGTGTAGAATGTCAGGTTTTACATGTCTCCTTAGAATAGATGTAAGTAACACATTAATATGTTTGAGAAATGCATTCCATAAAATGTTAAACGTTTCAGATATAGTGTATTAAAATACATTTTTATGAAGAGTATACTGATTGAGTTATACACTGCAGGCAGTGTACTCCAGGAAACAGCACAAGTAATGTGTCAGGTTGCTGTTCATGCCTCCACCTTTCTTCAGGCACCATCTATGTTTTTACATATAAGGTAATAAACCCCACATGGCGATGCAATGTATCAGTATTATATTATCTGATTTTGTTTGGTTTAAGTTTCTAGTGTACCAAGTATTTATTTGCCCTGTTTGTCCTCCATTCTAATTAAAAACATGGTATCCATCTACAGCACCTTCATCGCCAATTGATGTTTGTTTCCAGATAGGATTGCCAGTGCAGAGTATATTTTTTAGATGTGACCTCACTAACATTCTTTGTTATGGAAGGATAACACCAACAACCTTATTACATTCCTAACAATACTATGCTGGTATTTACTGTAACCTTCTCAATATGGAACTAATTTTGAAGTAGCTGATAACTTTAATTGCTTTGATAACTGCATTAAGAAAAGTGTGTTAAATAAAGAACAACAAAATGGTATCTTCCAAAAGTAATCAATTGTTTTGAAGGCTGTGTAGGTTAAAAGGTAATATAACAGATTCATCGTGACCTAGGATACCTGAACTAAACCCTCAACTGACCCTGCTCCTTAAGTAATTTGGTGTCTTACCCTTACTATTTGTAGGTGTCTGTATCATTCCATTGTACTAACAGATGTTCCTAACTATGTACTATTTGATAGTCTTTTGTTGACCAACAGATTTAATGACTGATCTTTATCAATAAAAAATAGGTCGACTGCAGCCATCATCAATTTTTTTATGAATCACAGTGTTGTCCAAGTAGCACATTTCCAACAGCCCCTGTATAGTGAGCTGTGTATTCTATACACCACCGATGTGATCATGTGACAATGTGACAATGTGATCATCTCAGTTTACTGCTGGTAAGAGAAGAATGAGAACCCTAGCGCGAAGTGACATGCCATAGAATCTCTGATGTGTCATCATTTGCCATTTTAACTGCTATGCAGAGCTCAACTCACTATATGTGTGCAACTACTTCCATGCCTCTTATATCCCTTGTTATGAACCTCTTACTGCTGATGGAAGTCCTCAAGCCTCATCTTCCATTCTCCGTTGTAGACTGGCTTTATTTTTAAATGCATGATGCTGGTCTATGCTCATTTGCACCAGGATCTAATTTTATGTACATTCTACTGCTCCTAATGTGTCTTCATCACACTAAGAAAATGCCTTAAAATCCTTACCATTCAGCAGTGATTTCAGTCTGTAACACATTCTTCTTGTTGACAATGTCATTCCTCTCTGAGTCTTAATGTCCTGAGCATCAAAAACTATTTACACTGGACAGCTGCTGTCTCAGTGACAACTGATTATTTGGGTCTATGTTAAATGAATGAACAATCAAAATGTCAAGTACAACATACTCAACAATGTTTGATCGATTGTTCATTTAATCGGACACTCCAAATGCCAAAATTTGGAGTTCCAAAATGTTTTTGTCGGCCATCCTAGTCAGTGTAGCGTGTGACGTAGACATGCTACACTGTTCGGAATGGCGACATCACAGGCTGCTTTGTTTAATATATCAACTCGCTTGTTGTGATTACTGGGAAATTGCCCTTTCTCCAATGTACAGTGATCTCGGAGTTGGTATATTTAGTTAGGGGGTGTGTGGGGGGCACAACCACCCACATCGGGGGGTGAAGCCCCCCCACTTTATTTTAAAAGCAGATGTGTTTGTGTAGGTGTGTTAGTGTTTGAATGATGTCAGTGTGTAGGGATTTGTATGCATGGGTTGTATGTGTGTGGTTTGTATGTTAGTGTAGGGGAGGTGTGGACAAACAAAATCTTTCGATTTTGTTTGTTTCGGGCTTTTAAGGGTTCGAGGTTTTGAACTTATGATCATAGTGTGTCGAGTATGTTGTACTCGACATTATGATTGTTCATTCATTTAACATAGACACGATTATTTAAAGACCATTTGGTCAAAACTGACTTGATTGGTGTTTCAGTGGAGTATTTGATTGTTTTATTTACATTTGTATCTCTGCATTCATTTTACTCTTTATGATTAACTCTGAGGTCACCAAATTTTATAACATATATAATGAATCAAAATATTTCTAGTTACATTGCACTTTTCATTTAAATAGCTTATATAAACAGTCTCCAATTATTCAATAATTTCTGATATGATTAATTCCAGGTTATACTGCCCTGGCTCTATATTCAACAAATCATATTTTCTGATACAAATACTATATTTTTTTAATACACTCAGTGTGGCATATCATTCTAAAATAAATGGGTCTATAGACTGGCCGAAAGTGGAAAGTATGGAAAAGCATTGTTAACAAGCTATCATTATTGATTAGTATGTCATGTGGTACCCAGATATTGAAAACACTTTATGATCCTATGAAGAAAGACTTTGTGGAGGTTATCTAACCCCTCCTCCTTTGTGGTATTCATTAAGCCTCCCAAATGTAGAAAATCCCTGTCAGAACTGCAGAGGTGAAGAAGAATGCTTGCTAACAAGAGTCTCTGTATCCAAAACTACAGAAGTGTAAATATGATCCAACTGCTTCTTCTATGGTTTCTTTCACTGTAAGGAAATACATCAGAAATGGAACCTTTGGAGTTAGAAATGTGATTTATTCCTCACTGCAAGTGAATTACCTGAAAAGTCTGAAAGTGTTCAACCTGATGCATTTTGGTATATTCTGGTATATTGCTAGGGAAGAAGACATGAACATAGTTAAATCTTTTACTTTTCTTGAGAAGATAAAGAGAAAAAATAACAAAAATTAAAGAAAACTGGCAGTTTTTGTTATCCCAGAAAGAACTTGCCATGTATTAGATGATTGTTCTTTGTAACAGCATGAGATCCTACAGAGAGAGCTATAGATAAATACATATCTGATCTGAAAAATAGAGTAAGATACTGTGAGGTTGATAAGCTGCAAAATGGTCTAATTAGAGGAAGAATAATTTCTGGTACAAGAAATGATGAAACAAGGGGCAGGGTTTTAATAGAACTGGACCTGGGCCTAACAAAAGCTGTGGATGTGTGCAATACAAATGAAATTAGTACTGCACAATTAAAATAATGAATTGATGCAAAGAAGGAGGTAAAATGCAAGTCAAATAAGGTAAAATGTGGAATAAAGGTAAGATGTGTTACAAAATTAATGGATATGAAAAAAATAAATAGAAGAGAGAATGAGAAACCAAGATGGAGGTCAGAAAAATATTGCTTCATCATACCACTGAATTGTACTACAGATTGTGCAGTCAGCTAACAGGAGTTCTGGCCCCAGGGACATCATGCAAAGATTGTGGGTATCCTGAGGCGGAAGTTTATGTCCACATTTTACTTGCTTAGAAAAATATTTATCTGAACATTTCATTGCCACATAAATGGAGGCACACAAATAACTCACAACAAAGCAATAAAAGTGGCAAGCCAACAACTAGCATGGAAGAAAAAGTATCAAAATAAACTGTTTTTACTTAATGGCAGGAAACTATGATGAAAAGTTGATAGGCCTCCCAGCCACATGACTCAAGAAGGGAAAAAAATGGAGTTAGACTAACCCCTTAGAAAGCTAAAGGAGTCTCGATAAAATAGTCATGAAATCCTGTAACGAGAAGAACAGCAACTCATAGTAAGTAACAAATTACACAAGAAAAAAGACTACGCACTTAGCTGGACGGGGATGTCCATTTATGATGTGAAAAATTAGATCTGAGAAGAAATGATACCCAGAGCATTATGGGGAGGAAAAAATTAAAGGAGCTTATGGCCAGAGCACTAGTAGTGCCAGATATGATCTGACAAGCAACTCAAGAACCCACAAGTCAGATCAGATGGAGTGAATGATTAGGATCTGAAAATGATGCAGCATAACAGACTATGAAAATAAAATTTCTGTGGGGGGGGGGGTGGAGCCTGAATGGTCAATTGAAAGGAGCAAAATGTCAAAGCTCCATAAACTAGTAAAATAAATATGGAAAATGTTATTATTTTCAAGAAAAAAATACAAGCAACTTATAGATCAATGACTGAACTATATACATACTAAATCAAGAAACTTGGAGATATACTCAGTTACTGAAAATGAACAACTCAAGGAATTCTCATCCTGATACAGATTTAAAGAAAGAGCTACAACTGATGGCAACTACCTTATAGAAACTGTCTCTGAAGATGGATGGTTTCAAAGATGATTTAGAAAACCTCAAATTAAACTCTCAAAAACAGATTGATACCCTCAATGAACTACTACAGCAACATCAAACAAAAATAAAAATAGAATCCTCCCTAAATAACATTGAAGGGAGACTCAAAGAAGAAGAATCACAAAAAGATAATTTGCTTAAACAGAATTTTAGGGATTTATATAGTAATGTTTCGAAGGAAACAGTAATTAGGGAATTCACTATATTATACTGTCCCTTAACTTAGAAATCGACTAATCAATAGATATATCAGCTACACAAAATATTTTCTTAGGGCATCTAGATCTATGACATACAGTTGGTATATAATAAGAAGCTGTCTTACTGAATCTCTATTACTTAATGGGACAGAACTTAGAAACATAGACTTTCTATAATATTACTATTGCTTTAACACGTAATAAAAGATGTACATAACATTGTATATTAAGGAGAATTGTGTTGATCTCCTCATGTAAACTAGTAAGTATAAACAAGTTAAGGTAATTGCCTGGATTTGAATTCTCAATATTTGAAACTCATTTTGACCATCTATGGTAAATATGACAATACCAATCAAACTAATGTTTTTATACTGTCATTAAACTTGCAAAGCTATTCAGGGAAATTAATACGAGTGATTTTTTTGGAAACTGTAACTAATTGCAACTTGTCATAATATGAAACAAGTAGTTTCTGAATTAACAGCAGTCAGTCAACCAAATTATTCAGTACCTGGCAGACTGTACAATCTTAAAACTGTTTATATTCTACTTCAATATTCTTAGACTTTGTCTTTCTGTGGTAATTAACAGACAAAGAAGAGCAGTTTGATATAGGATTGGTTTGCCTGCTAGACAATATCCAGAAAGGATATAAACAATGTTATTAATAGATACATTAGGAGAATCTGTTGATTCTAACTTATAATAGTATCTCTATCACATTAATAAGTGTTATATATGGAAACATCTCAAATATGGAAAGGGGGAAGAAGGAAAGGAAAAAAAAAGAGCTTACTGTATCTGAAATGTACTAATATTTAATAATGTCTATATATTGAAGTTTTGATAATTTAAACATGCCAGTAATGAAACAAGATAACTATATGTATATCAGCAAGAGTGATGAATATCATTTTGGACATGTTTAATTGATTATATTGTCTGTAATTACTGGATACAAACTCTACTATTAGATCATCATACTGATTGCATAGTTCACACAGAAATTTCTAAAAAAATCTAATTTTACAGTACAGAGAACTGTACAGGATAATAATGATTTTTTTAGTATTTGGGGAAATATGTTATATAGCGCTTTTTAAGTGTAACATCTTTAGTATTGTATCATAAACAACACAATCTCATCATATCATGATCAGCTTGGTCAATACCCCTGCATAAATGTAAACACTAATTGTATCTATAATATGAATATTACAAGAAATGTAATAAGTCAAGCTTGTTCATAACATACAAATACTAAACACCTATTGTCTGTGATTAAACTTAAGGCCTATTAACGTATTACTAGAGAAATTTAGACATTATATATATTATGAAACAGTAAGAAGAAGCAATTACATTTTAAAAAATCTTTAACCATTATTATTAACAATCATATTAAAAGATATTTCCATCCAATTCATATTAACTGTGCAATTTGAATGTAAATATATTTGTGATTTGAGGACTCTATATAATTGAATGCATATCGGATAATTTCTATAGTAATAAAAGTTTTGATTAAACTACTAAAGGAAATATCTGATATAATATAATCTTAAAATTTCTTATTCCTTCTAAAAATCACTCTCCATACAATAGTTTAGTTTATGGAGTTCAGTTGCCTCGGTTTGTTAAAGGTATGAGTGATAATTTGATAGACCCAAATTTATCTATCAGATTAAAACAATGAGTGAGAAGTGAAAACAAAATGAAAATCCAGCAAAGTTAGAACTTTGCCTGAGTGATCTCCCAAACCTCTTGTATCAGAGGCACATGGGATACATGCAAATGATCCTTATGAACATCAGGTGCTTCAGCTAATTGGCGATTCTGAATGCCCATGACTTGTTTTGTCAATTTACTGGACAATTTCAGGCCAATAAAGCCAAACCCCACTAGCTGTGGATATGCATATTTTGGCCTTGTTATGACCTCATCAGCACAGCACAAGCAGAGTGTTTGACTAAGCATTAGAAACACAGGACTGTTATACCCATCTGATGTCCATTATCATTAGGGTCACTGCAAAAATATCCCAAACAACAAACCAAAACAATGAGTGAGAAGGTCACTGAAAAAACAATCAGTAAAAAACAAAATGACAACTCCAGCAAAGCTAGAACTTCTACTGAGTGACCTTCCAAACCTCGTGTATCAGAGGCACATGGGATACATGCAAATCAACCTTATGAACATCAGGTGTTTCAGCTAATTGGCAATTCTGAATGCCCATGACTTGTTTTATTATTTTACTGGACAATTGCAGGCCAATAAAGCCAAACCCCACTAGCTGTGGCTATGCATATTTCGGCCTTGTTATGACCTCGTCAGCACAGCACAAGCAGAGTGTTTGACTAAGCATTAGAAACACAGGGCTGTTATACCCAGCTGATGTCCATTATCATTAGGGTCACTGCAAAAATATCCCAAACAACAAACTAAAACAATGAGTGAATCTATTAGATTCTATCAGATTAGGAATGATACTCATTCAGGTACCTGTCAAATCTTCGAACACTTAAAATTTTGAACGTTACATAGTCGAGACCAAACGTTCAAAATTTTGAGTGCTCGAAGATAGACTTTCCATGGCACCGTATGGTGCAGATAGGGAAAATTTCCCTTTTCTGCACTGAAGTGCGGTCTTGGAGTTGGTATATTTAAGTAGGGGAGTGTGGGGGGTGCAGGGGGCTTGCCCCCCTGCCTACACTGTTAAAGTGTTTTTTTCTGTGTTTTCTTTTTTTTTATGTTTGAACATCCAAATGTCGAACATTTGGTCTCGACCATGTAATGTTCGACATTTTGGATGTTTGAACATTTAACATAGACCCTACTCATTCCATGTCTAGAGTGGAACTTAGTTAAGTTAATAATTTAATTTTGTTATTATATACAATTTTTTTTTCTTAAGCCTGACCAAATTATTAGTTTATTGTTATTCATACAAGAAATAGGACAGATAACTTCTTTTATCAGTTTGTACACAATTATAAACTTTGTTGTTATCAGAGGAAACTGTGTAATTGCTATAATACTAAAAAAGAAAGTTTACTTTCCCAATAATAACTTAATAGGGACTTGACTTTATTATCTTTAAATACTAATGGATTAAATAATCCTATCAAAAGAGCAAATTTACTGAAATATTTAAAATTGAACAAAGCATAAGTTGTCTTCCTTCAAGAAACGTATTTCAAAATAAATGATAATTATAAATGGAATTCCCAAGGAATATATATTAGCCCAATCCTCCTATAAGACAAAAACAAAAGGACAAATGAAACACTCCAAATAGAATCAAAATCCAAATACCATATGCGCTCAAGACAAAAAGCAGCCAAACTGTGTTGAATGATTTAATCGATTCTGGTACCTCGGCCTTCGCCTTCTCATGGAATACATCTAATGCACAAAAACACCCCTTTTGTAACACATCATAATACCATTTGCATAAGTAATTAATTGCAATGAAACAATTAAATATTTTTAAATTGTTCTTCTTAAAGCCCAAACTTTCTTTTTTACCAAAAAATGTTTTTCCTTGCTTCCTGACTTAATCTTTTATATATAAAAAAACATATAACAATTTCCATGAAAATATATGTATATATTTTTTTGTACAAAATACATATATAAAAATACTTATATTTATTATGTTTCAAAATCTCACATAAATGAATTTTGTAACTTCAAACTTCTAAATTCATCCCATTAGGAGAAAGAGTATTATAATTTATAATAAATCTAGATTCCATTTCCAACACCGGTAAGTTCCTACCTGTTATATCCTGGGAAATAAGGATACCACACGGTTTATGGAGTTGTAAGGCCTTTCTTTATTAAGAGCCTCCAGGTGCGCACCCATGCTTCTTCACACAACTTCTGCAAGTCATCCATACACCAGAACCAACAAGTTACCAGAGAATACAGAACCAACAGTACATGCTGAATTCCCCACAGCGCCCCTACAGTACAACAACCACATTACCAGCCCGAATACTACATTCCTCCCCTTTTAAGCTAAGACACAATGTCCTACATAAGCAAAACTAGGGAACAAGTTCCATAATGCATTTAATCACTTACTTGTAAATAACAGGCTAGTTATTGACTGGTTACCATACAATCTACTATTTGTAGGCTGGTAATCTATACATGCACTTTTGTTAACATTGATAGTCCTTCAAGTAACTAGGTTTAACCAGCACACGCTTTGAACGGCGCAGTGGTACCACCTTAGGTGACTCCGGTGTCACTGTTACCACTTCAGGTATCGGTGTGTCCTTCCCTGGAACGGTTGGATCCTCAGAAACCTCTCCTTCCACGTTCTGGTGGTCTCCCTCAATTTGCGATCCTCCTGCCACTGCGAGCCCTGGTTCCGAACTTAACGGTAGTTCCGAGGCCAGCAGTTCCATGGCATCCTTCTTCTGTTCACTCCGCAGAATTTGGTCTACATGTCTCCTCACCAAGAAATCTCCATTCAACCTCACCTGGTACGATAATGGACCTGTACTCTTGACAATGAACCCTGGAATCCACTTAGGTCCATAACTGAAATTTCGCGTCATCACTGCATCTCCCTCCAGAAAACTTCGCTCTCTCCGTCGTCGATCATGACATTCTTTTTGCCTCCACTGGGTCCCCTCCACCTTAGCTCGGACGTTTGGATGCACTAGATCCAACGTGGATCTCAATCTCCGTCCTTGCAACATCTCGGCAGGTGACAAACCCGTGGTAGATTGTGGTGTAATACGGTAGTTGAATAACACCCTTGATACTTTTGCTGCCAAACTTCCTTCTCCAGACTTTTTCATCATTGCTTTAAAAGTCTGAACCGCCCTTTCAGCACAACCATTCGTAGCTGCATGGTAGGGTGCTGATGTGATGTGTACGATGCCATTTTTTCTCAGAAAACCCTTGAACTCTTCACTCGTGAAACATGAAGCATTATCGGATACAATAGTCTCAGGCAGTCCTTGGCTACTGAAACTCCTCCTCAAGCATTCAATGGTAACGAGAGAAGTGGGTGTCTTGACTTGATAGGCATCCATCCATTTCGAATGAGCATCCATGATTATCAAAAACATGGCCCCCATGAAAGGTCCTGCATAATCTATATGAAGTCTCTGCCAAGGTCTACTCGGCCACTCCCATGGATGTAGTGGCGCCGCCACCGGCAAGTTGCGATGTTGTTGACATGTTTTACACTCATTCACAACGACTTCAATATCGTGGTCCAATTTTGGCCACCAAAAATAACTTCGGGCTAAGGCCTTCATTCGGGTAATGCCCACATGACCTTGGTGCAACTGCTGTAACAGTGCCCGTCTTCCTGGGGACGGAATTATCACTCGTGCCCCCCACAATACGCATCCATCTTGCACACTCAGCTCTGTTTTCCTCACCTCATAAGGTCGAAAAACTGGATCCGTTTGTTGGACTGGCCAGCCTTGCTGGACCCACTGAAACACTCTAGCAAGCACCGGGTCTTTGTGTGTCCAAACTCTCAGTTCCTTAGCAGACACCAATGTGATGTCTTCCATCATCAAAACTCGGTCCTCCGCTTCCTCTTCTTGGATAGGCCCTGGCATCGGCAAACGACTTAGTGCGTCTGCATTACTATGGTGTTTTCCAGGCTTATAAACAATCTCGTATTCATAAGCTCTCAACGTTACAGCCCATCTCTGAATGCGGGGAGAGACCATCTGCAGTACTGCTTTCATCTCGTTGAATAATGACAACAAAGGCTTATGATCAGTGCAAATAGTAAACTTCCTCCCATAGAGGTATTTGTGAAATCGCTTGATTCCAAACATTACAGCTAAACCCTCTTTATCTAACTGGGAATAGTTTGACTCCGCTGGTGTTAAAGTCCGTGACATGAACCCAATGGGTCTCTCTTGTCCATCTGGCATCCGGTGTGCCAACACAGCCCCTAATCCATAGGGTGAGGCATCACATGACAAAATTAAGTCCTTGCGACTATCGTAGTGCACCAAAACCTCTGAAGATTGCATTAGTTCCTTTGACTGTTCAAACGCTCTGTCCTGTTCCTCTTTCCATGACCACTGAGCCTCCTTCCTTAATAACTTATGTAAAGGAGCTAACAGGGTTGACAGATTTGGCAGGAACCTGTTATAATAGTTGAGTAAGCCTAAATAGGCTTTCAGTTCTGTAACATTTGTGGGTGCTGGTGCCTGTTGAATGGCTTCCACTTTATTTGGCAGGGGGTGTAGGCCTGATGCATCCACCTTGTAGCCCAGGAATTCTGCTTCCGTTGCCATGAAAGCACATTTACTCCGCTTCACCCGTAGACCTGCCTCTCGCAGTCGACTCAGCACCTCATTCAGCGTCTCCAGATGCTCTCGAATGTTCCTTCCCGTCAACAGGATATCATCTAAATACACAGCCACCTTCGGAATTCCTGCCACTAGTCCCTCCATTATTCTCTGGAAAATAGCTGGACTCGAGGAAACCCCAAAAGGTAAACGATTGACTTGGAACAAACCTTTGTGTGTGTTCAGGGTAACATACGCCTTTGACCCTTCTTCCAGCACTACTTGTTGATATGCCTGACTGAGGTCCAGCTTACTAAACCTTTCACCTCCCGACAGCTTTTCAAACACATCCTCCACCTTTGGTAAAGGATACTGCTCCAGCTTCGAGACTTGGTTCACTGTTAACTTGTAGTCACCACAGATGCGTACAGTACCATCTGGCTTTAATACTGGAACAATTGGTGCGACCCATTCCGCAAACTTTACTGGTTCAATTATACCTTGCTTAGTGAGTCTCTCTAACTCAAACTCAACTTTCTTCTTCATCGCATATGGTACAGGACGGGGTTTGTAAAATCTTGGCGTTACGTTTTCTTTTACGTGTATCTTTGCTGGTGGACCCCTCCAGGTCCCCAGTTCCTCTTTAAATACTTCTTCATTGTTCCCAAGCACCTCTTGCAAGGTCAGGCCCGGCTGTTCTACCTTATGGAGCTGTAGGCAACCCATGTTTAGCTCCTTTAACCACACCCGGCCTAGCAGGTTTGGTCCCTTACCTGCTACCACCATGACTGGCAACTCTTTGACTTGGTCTTTATATTTTACCTTCATTTTTACCATTCCCAACGTGGGAACTATTTCACCCGTGTAGGTTTTCAAAGTCACTGAACAGTCCTGCAGCTTCAGAGCTTCTCTGGGCCATAACTTCCCATACTCAGCCTTTGACAGAACTATCACACTACACCCCGTATCCGCTTCAAACTGCACCATTTTACCATTTAAGTCCAACTGTATTTTAATGGGATCAACTCTTTCCCACCTGGCCTCTTTCACGTTAAACATTGTGAACACTTCTTCGGCTTCCCTGGTGTGTTGATCTGTAACTTTACGCATGTGGTGTGCATACTGCCGTTTTATTTTTCGGTTTCCCTTCCTTTCCATCATACTGCTTTTTTCCTCCCCCTTTTTCGGCTGGTCCCGAGAGGGCGTTGAGCGGCACATTTTTTTTACATGGCCCTTTTTCCCGCAAGCATGACATTTTACAGTTAAAAAACGACAGTTCCGTGACAGATGTTCACCTCCACACCTGTAACAAACATACTGACCAGACTTCCCTTGTGAATTATGCTCCATGACCACTTTATGCACTGGCAGTGGGGTCGCACTCCTGCTTCCAACCCCTTCCGTGGCTTTCTGTTGTAAATCACGAATGTCTTTAGTCGCTGTCTCTATGGCCTGTGCCAACTTCTAGGCCTTTTCAAACGACAAGTCAGGCTCCGCTAACAATCTGCGTTGTATGCGGTCGTCTGCAATGCCACATATGAGCCTATCTCGTAGCATTTCGGTCAGTCTGTCCCCATAATCACAATGTTGTGCCAGTTCCCTCAACACTGCGACATACTCCATTACCGTTTCATTAGCCATTCTAGTCCTTGAATTTAACTTGAACCTCTGGACTATTGCACTCGGCTTCGGGTTATAATGTGACTGAAGTAAACTCGTCAACTCTGTGAACGATTTGTCCCCCGGTTTATCAGGACTCAATAAGTTCCTCATCAGACTGTACGTCTTACTGCCCACCGAGCTTAGCAATATGGCTCGCTTCCGACCCGCTTCCATTATCTGGTTTGCCTCAAAAAAATGTTCCAACACTTCACAATACTCCTCCCAGGTCTGTGTCTGACAGTCGTATGCAACCAGTGACCCCAACATGGAACCAGACATCACTCCAGCAGGCCCCGTCTCTTCGTCGTCCGACATGAACTGCAGCCCACCGGTTTACTCGCAGCGGACTCGGAGGCATCCCATCCTGTCGTCGCCAATATGTTATATCCTGGGAAATAAGGATACCACACGGTTTATGGAGTTGTAAGGCCTTTCTTTATTAAGAGCCTCCAGGTGCGCACCCATGCTTCTTCACACAACTTCTGCAAGTCATCCATACACCAGAACCAACAAGTTACCAGAGAATACAGAACCAACAGTACATGCTGAATTCCCCACAGCGCCCCTACAGTACAACAACCACATTACCAGCCCGAATACTACACTACCCTACTATTCTTTGGGGACTTACTTCTGATGTTTAATATTTCCTTCAAATTTTGAAATCTACCATAGGAAAAAGTAATTGTATTTGGAAACAGCTTGCCCACCTTATCATCTCCAATAATGATAGGCCATAATCTTAATGCTGTTTCCCTTAAAATGCTAGAAAATTCTGAAAATTTATTAACAAAAAATACAAATGCAAGGTGTGTGCCAAAGTTAGAAATCTTGATGGAACTAGAATTAACAAAGTAAGATATAATGCTTTGGAATATTTTGATTGTAATTCTTCTGGGGTGGTTTATATTATAGGTTGCAGTTGTGCAAACCAAAAATGGTATATTGGGCAGACCAGAAGGAGAGTCAAACTTAGAATTCTGGAGCATTTGGGAGACATCAGACACAAAAGAGTGGATAGTCTGGTGGCCAATCATTTTTGGGAACAACATGGGGGACTTTCTGATGGGTTCATTTTTTGTGTTTTGGGGAAACCGAATGATATGGGTGACAATAATGCAGGTTTTCTTAACAGATTATTGGAAATGGAATCTAGATTTATTATAAATTATAATACTCTTTCTCCTAATGGAATGAAGATGAAGATGGTCTTATAGCCTTTGTAATAATTAAATTTAATAACAGAATATGGATTCTAGTAAACATATACTGGTTCCCTGGTATCGGTATAGGAACTGTCAAAAACACTTAGATATTATTTCTAATAGCTATAAAGCTAACTTAATATTAGGAGGAGACTTTAACTGTATACTAGATGCTTCTGAAACTACAAACAAGAGACATTTACGTACATCTTCTACCTCAAAATCTTTAAATAAATGAGCTGAACTATTTCATTTAATGGATACCTTTAAACTGAAAGAAGATAAGTCCTTGTTGTTCTCTCATCAAGATCACAGATTTGGAACTCAAACCAGAATAGACAAAATATTTATTGCTCAAGATTTAAATGCAAAAATCATAAATTTCTCAATCACCCCTTGCCCTTTCTCAGATCACAAATCTTTAATCTTGAAATTTCAAATTGAATTCAAACCATTAATCTTTTCTTCTAGAATCCCATCATATATAACAAAAATCAAAGAATTTAAACCTTGGTAGTTATTAGAATTACAGTGTTTTATGGATATTAATTATACTACCAAAATCAATAAAGTTATGATATGGGACTCATTAAAAGCTTATATATTTGGTAAAACCCTTAGTTGGTATAAAAAAAGTTAGAGAATGGGATTCTGAATTATTAGATTTACAATCTAGACTCTTGTCAGCAAAATCTGAAAAAAAAATCAAAATTCTTCCAAAATTAAAAAGAAAATAGAGGAATTAAATAAAGAAACATAATGAAATTCTAACACATAAAACGTGTTTAGCCTTAGAAAAACTAAAAGTAAACTCCTTGGCTACTTCCCCCAAATATTTCCATAATTTATCTACAAGAGTTAAATTATAATCAAAAACTAATAACATCAACAATGTCTATCACAAAAAGAAAGGGAAAAAAGTATTGGATATAGGAGACATTCTTGATACAGTTAGACATCACTACAGGGAATATTTAAAATAAAACAATACATATACTGATCAATTAAGTCTGGACACAAAATCTATTAATGTAAAAAAATACTAGAATAATTAAAACTAGAGCTACAAAAACCTATATCATACAAAGAAATTACTGACAGAATAAAAGAAGGCAAAAGTAATAAAGCCCCAGGAATAGATGGCATAATTATGGAAATATATAAACTTTTCCCTTCAATGATAATATCCCTCTTTCATAAAACTCTATTAGAAATTCAATCACAAGCAGAAATACCACCTTCTTGAAAATATTCTTTAATCACTCAAATCCTAAAGGAAAATAAAATATCGAATCTCTGTGCTTCATACAGACCCATATCATTATTAAATAAAGATTATAAGATATTTATGACAATTTTAACCAATAGAATGAAAATACTATTGACTAAAACAATAAATAATGATCAAACTGGATTTATTTACAATAGACACATGCATGATAATATTAAAAGGATACTTACTCTCATAGATTACGTAAATAGGGAAAATAAAGAAACACTCATAACTTGTTTGGACATAGAGAAAGTCTTCCATTCCTTAAATTGGGACTATCTATTCAAAAATTCTAGAACTATTTGAATTTCCTACTTCCTTTGTTCATCTATTAAAAAAAAAAATATATATATATATATATATATATATATATATATATATATATATATATATATATATAATCTAGCTTATGTCAAACTAGGTCTTTTTACTTCTGAATCTATTTATTTAACAAAAGGTACTAAACAAGGCTGTCCCATGTCACTGGTTCTATTTGCTTTGGCCATTGAAATGCTGGCAGATTCAATATGCAATAATTTAAAGATAAGAGGAGTGGATTTTTATGATCAATATACTTCTAAAGTAATGCTCTTTGCTGATGACATATTATTAACCTTATCTAATTCTAAAGAAACCTTAGAGGAACTGGATATATTGATTGAGACATTTTATAGGACTTCAGGTCTTCAATTTAATAAATCAAAATCAAAATTTTAAATTTTTAATTTTAAATAAAAAAAAAAGAAATACAGGTTGAGGGAAATCACATAATCGGAAAACAAGAATCTACTCTAAAGTATTTATGAATAGAGTTATGCAAAGATCTAAATGGAATTACTTCAATAAACTATAGTTATATCATTAACACAATTAAAATATGTGTGGTAAAATGGAATAAAACAGTATTAACATTTGAAGATAAATTACAATTAATAAAAACGGTTTTACTACCAAAGATTCTTTATGTAGCATTAGCAATACAGTTACTTCCTGAAAGAAAAGTCCTTAAAGAAATAAATACATGTTTAATAAATGTTTTATGGTTTCCCAAGACAAATAGAATTGCCTAACACATCACATTAGACCATGGAAACAGGGAGGACTAAACTTTCCAGACATTGAGACATACATAAAGGCATCCATATTTAAAAATATTACAGATTGGATAAATCCTAATTATTCCGCTAACTGAAAAGAATTACTAACTGTGATATCAATACATTAGTTTAATTTACTAAATACATTTCAGATATCAGATAAAGCTAATAAACTCTGGTGCATACTAACTACCAGCATGCAATACAACATAACAAAACCCACTAAAACACATTTGATCAATTATTATATTAATTCATTCAGAAAACTCATTAATACAAATATAGATTTAAAGCTCTGGATTGACCTCCTAACACCATTCATCATAACAAAGACTATCCACATAAAATATATAGTGAAATAATTAATTCTTGGGAACAAAGAGGATTTATCTGTTGATTACAATACATCAAGGAGCTAAAAGTTCTAGATATACAAATAATAAAAACAATATATAAAAGTCCACAACAGGATTGGTTAACTTTACAAAGCATTTTGATGTACTCTCAAGACTTATGCAGAATAATTAATAATTACTCTTTTAAAGACACACCAAAAACTCATAAACTAATTATATGGAATCATATGCAATGATTCTAACATAAAAAATAGCATTTCAAATTTTTACAAAGAACTAATAAAATATAAAACAACACCAAAAATATCAGATTGGAAATATATATCAAAAGGACACTCATTGCAGTTCAGTGAAGAAATCAAATCAAATATCTTATTATCAGTAAAGCATACATCTTTTACACAATATTGGAAACTATTTAACTGGAAATACTTACACAGAGCATTTTTAACCCCAGATAAAATGACTAAAATCAATTCTTCTATAAATGGAATATGTTGGAGAAGTGAGCAAGCGGATAAAGCAGAATGCAATCATATTTTCTATGATTGTGTTAAAATTAATTATTGAAATGGAATTAATAACTTTCTACAAGCTTTATTTAATGAAACTTTTATCTTAACCAAGGCTCTTATTTTGTTTAATGTAAATGAAGGCCCTCACTTAAATAAAACAAACATATATTTATTATGGACAATACTCACAATCTCAAGGAAATGTATAACTAGAAGATGGTATACAAACACAATACCAACTTTGGAAGAATTCCACACTCTTCTGAAGACTACTGCATTGATGGAAACCAAAATCAAAGAACTGTGAATCTATCCGAGGCCATTGGTTTATAATCCATGGAAAAAAGTTTTATCATTGATAGACAGTATGCAATACTGAATAGATATTCTCTGATAGCTAGACAGACACATCTACAAAGTTATTGTATGAATTGAATATTGTTATTGTTGTCAGGCTGATGTATATATTGCACATAGTTATTTAAAATGTCATATATAAAATACTATGGAATTTATACAACATTATTTGAAAATAAAAACTATTTGAGAAAAAAAATAAAATTTTTGTGAACCCCCCCTTTTGGTATCTTCATATAAAAGGTCATTTGTGACTTATTTATTATTACAGAATGACAACAAGATACTCGGACACAAAATGCATTTAAGACTGATATTCTAATTTTAGAAATTTTATGTAGCTGATTGGTGAATTTGACAGTAACAACTCCCTCTGCACATGAAATTCTGATGCTGAGTTTTCAGCTGAAAATCTGTTGCTTTGTCTTTCAAAACATATTGAGTTTTTACTTCAGAAACACACCTTTTTGGTGCAACTCCTGTATAAATAATTTGCAGAAAAAAAGAAGGAAAATAATGAAAAGTTGCAAGAAATTTCCATCTCCAACCTCAAGATATGCAATAAAAGGTAGGGCACTATAATGCAGAATACAAACTTAAGGTTACCACAGATACCAAAGGAAACCACAACTGTTTCTACATGCCAGCAAATTAAGGTTGAATGTCCAAAAATGTACTGAACTCATTCATATCACACACTTTGATCCCAAACATATTGTCAGTATATTAGCAGACAATTGTTGCCACAGTTATCTCCTGGGAAACTTTTAAAGAGATGGCAATAAAATGCATATCTTCGCATAAATTGTTAACTAAAAACATTAAGAAAAGCTCTTACTTTCAGACCTACTGGAGCAACCTACTCGATTCAATTCTGGCTAATTAACTAAAAATTACCCTTAAATTGTCACTACAATAAACAGGACATGCTGGAGGGATAGATTCCTGTCCCAGAGACTTCCCATTCTCTGGAACAGGCTACCCATCTATGTCAAGCAAAGTTCCTCATTAGCACTCTTCAAGAAAAATCTTGAGTGGATGGGAAATAGGAAATACACCCCAGGGATCACTTCTGTGTCTCTGCTCGACAGTGGCACAGGAAAATAACTTTCTTGGGTGGCGTACACCAAGGAACCTTGTTGGCTAGGCTTACATAGGCCCTTGGGCCAATAGCCTAGTACCTACCTATGAACCTATGAAATAGAACTAAATTTCATGAAGACAACTTCTAGACAAAATGCAAATCCTTGTTTTTGTTATTAATTAATATAAATGTGAAAAACAATAGAAATTCCTCTCAAATTACCTTTAAGTGGCATCCATGATGTATATAAGGTATATATGTGTGTGTGTGTGTGTGTGTGTGTGTGTGTGTGTGTGTGTGTGTGTGTGTGTGTGTGTATATATATATATATATATATATATATATATATATATATATATATATATTTCTTTTTTAACACATGCATAGTGTATCAACCCATTTCTCACATAATTTTAATTCTTAACAGACAGTTCTTATCAACCATCTTTATAATATAGGCAATTGTATACCATAGAATATTAAGTACTACTTAGATAGGGGGCTATGCTTACATTTAACAGAATGATATGTTCTAGATAGTTCTGTTTCTATAGTTTTTCTCAGACAGTATTTTACTGTTTTGTGTTTACTTTGCTCTTATTCTCTGCATGTTGTATTCTTTATTTTTAGTCATGTAAAACCAAAATAATAAAGAATAAATTGGAAAAAAATGTTACTACAGTTATCCCTGAAAATTTAGTTTCCCATGAAATCACCTTGGAACAAGTCTTAAATCCCTGCCAAAGACTAAAGGTAATGTTTCCATGAGGCCAGGCAACATACCAGGTTGCATTCTTACTAGTGTCAAGTATGCAGTATCTGAATCTCTACTTAAACTGTTCAAACTCGGCCTGATTGCAGGATTTGTCCCTCACTTGTAGAGAATAACCACTGTGACACAAGGGTGGATCCTCTACAGACCAAGGTAATTATAGGCCCATCAGTCTCACTAGCCTTATATGGAGAACCATGGAATGTATCACAGCAGAATTATTTTATGCAGAAGTGGGCAACTTAACTGAACTAGTCCATGCACAGTTTAGTTTTGTGAAGGGAGGTTCTGGCTTCCTGTACCTAGTAAGCTTCTTTGAAACAGTTACAGAGGCTGTGTACACTAGTCACTTTCTGCATACTGATTATCTTGACTCATTTAAGGCCTTTGATACTATTCCTCATGTTAGAAATATTGAAAAATTAGACAAACTTAATGTAAACCCTGCTGCTGTCCACTGGATTCCAAATTGTCTAGGCGACAAATCCCAGGTTGTGAAAATTGCTGATACACTCTCTAAATGTAAAATTCTTATGAGTAGAAAACACCGTAGCTGGTATGTAACTATATATTCAGTGCAGCTCAAACAGAGGTTATTGAAGTAAATATTCCACAGTTAAAATGTTCCACAAAAGCGTTCGACTCAATAAGCAGAGAAATATTTATTGATGTAAAAAGGTAAAAATCCGGTTAAGCGCTTTCATATGATAATACCGGACTTCCTCAGAACCAGATGAATGACTTCCTATCCTTAGTTTAAATAACATTTTTGGCACCAAAAATTCTTTTGAACTCTTAAAGAAACATAGGTATAATAAATACAAAACCCAAATCGCACTTATTCAACATACAACTTCAAATGATCTAATAGCACCACTATAAATAAAAAATGCAATGAATAATATTTGATAAAACCAATTTTTATGAGTGGTGCACAACAGGTGTTCATGCTAAGCTCTCTCCTGTTTGGTATTTATGCTGCAAACATCCAAGACAATATCATAGAAGTGCGATTCTTAGGTACTTATTGGGTGATTGATTTGTGAGGATCTTAAGAAGCCTAGTCCTACATTCCCGTGGTAGTTTCTAGGTCTTATATTTTGCATATGAGTAACCCTAGTTTGGCACCTATGTCTCTTAATGGCCACAGGCAAACTGTAAATTGTTCTTCTTCCAGGCCCCTGCTTGTAAAGTTTTGATCTTCCAAGCCCCTGCTTATATTTATTAAGGGTACCAGAACTTGTCTGAGATTTGGGATGCATGGTTAAGCCTAAAAAGGTCCTTGTGGCCATTAGCCTAGTAAACACCTATGAACCTATTTAAGGCTTATGGTATATGTGGCCATATGATTGACAAGAAAAGTTGTCTTGCATTTCATCAGACCTGAAGGACCTGTGCCAGAAAATGACATTTTGCAAAGATGCATTTTCAAAAACAATATTGCATGTATTACATAAAAATATGAAAATAACTGCCTGTGGGTCTTGCTGAAGTATGGAAACTTGAGTGAAATCTGAAAATGAATATGAAGTAGAGACAGTAGTTCAGGGTTTATTCTTGGAAATAGATGATAAGACTTAATGAACAAAATATGGAATTTAAAGTAATTAGATACGCAGAGTGGAATATCTTGTCAAAAATAGTTTTAAAACTTTGGGACTTGCCAATATTCAAGAGTGAGCTGTATACACATTAATAGACAATACTGACCACCAGCTTGCACTGTCAGATCAAAATCTGTTGACAGAATAAAAAAACAAGTTCAGTCTCATTTTTCAAATATCTGAACATAAATAGGTAAATTACCCCAATATTTGGGGTCATTTATTTCTGAGAAGATTGGAAGTGAAAAATCAAACACCCTGTCACAGAGGCATTAAAAATGATGCACTGAGACAAAGCGTTCCACTGATTTGTTTGCATACTTAGGAAGTTTGCCAGTAGAGTATCACAGAGAAATGGAACTTAATGTTGTTATTGACGCATGCTTCTAAAAACATACACTGTGGTACTCAGACACAATGATAAAGATGAATTAAACCGAATAGTAGCCTAGGTGTTATTTTGAAGCTGTTTGAGCTAGCAGAATGGTAGAATACTTTTCTTCACTGTTCTAAAGAAAACCAAGATCTACATTTGTTTTGATCCACAAAATCTGAAAAAAAAAAACTTATTCAAAGAGAGCATTATCCATTGCTTACAGATGAATAAGTGAATTCAAGAATGTCAAAGTCTGCATTGCTAATAGTGCTAACTGCAAAATCAGCTTCCCTGGTAGATAAGGCTAGACCAAGAAATTTCCAAATTGTCTTTATTTAATGTGTTATTAGGAAGATTCAAATACCTTTGACTTCTGTTTGTCATTTTTCCACCACTAAATGTGCTCCAAAGAGCTGTTGGTCAGATAACTGAATGCTTGAAAGGTGTTATAAAGCATACTTCTTGGCACATCTGGTGATGTTAATCATAGGTTCATAGATTAATAGAAGGCTAATTGCTCTTGTGGGCCATTTTAAGCCTTGCCAATTAGATCATGTGAGAATCAAACACTGCACCTTGTGTTTATAAAGTAAACACCTTAACCATTACGCCAACCTACCCAAGATTGCTAAAGCTAATGAAGAGATCAAGGCTGCATCATTTTGAGTTAAATAAGAAGAAATGCAACATCAAAGTGATGTTTTAATATATGGGTCATTATTCTAACGCCATACGGTTTGAAATTCAATCCAGAAATAAAGTCAAGCAATTTTGTAAATATAACAGCCAGAAAATAAGCAGGTACTGCAGATATTTCTTGGACTTATGCAGTGTTATAAATCCTTTTTAACTAATGTTTGAGATAGCAATGCCTCTAAGAAAGTTGTTGGAGTAAGATATAGACTGGAAATGGAGCTATAAACGAACATTTTTGAAATGCCTGAAAAGCTAGTTATATATGCTTTAGTGTACAAGTGTTTTGACATAAATAAGCACGTTGTGTTTCAAGTGCAGGCAGTGAGGATAGTATAGTAGCTGTAGTCTTTCAAGGGAATAAACCAGTTCCCTTGAAAAACCACAGCTACCATGCTATCCTTTCTGGTCTGTACTTTAAATAGAACTGTGTGTCAACAACATTTACAAATGCACAAAAGACATATGTGCAGACAGGAAAGAAAAAATAAATAATACTATATGGGTATGAGAAATTTTATGATTATGTTCTATAACAAAGAAGTTTATGTGAAAAATCACAAATGATGCTGCTTCATCTATAGAAATATGGCCTGAATGTTATATACAGACCAAGCAAAGTTTATACACAGCAGATATGTTAAGAACAGAATGTTTACCACAAAAGCATGAAGAACTGAAAGTTAATGAACAATTATCAATGGCAGAAGAAAAAAGAAGTTAAAAAGATTTCACAGGTGTACTAATGGTTACTTAGAAATGCAGCCACTGAAAAATATTTTAATAAAAGGTTGGCTTGAGCAACAGTCATCACTAAGAAAATAAATTCAGCTTTATTTTTCATTTAGAGAAGAAAAAGGTGTGCCTAAGAAGTAGTGTTTAAGACTGGCAAAACAATAGCTCCCAGTTAGCCGAGGAACAAATGCTTGTGAGGATAAATAAGTCACACGCACTATCACCCTGTGTCTTACATGCCATGTTTCTAGTGTGTTATTCATAGGCCTGGATTGTGCTCCCCAATGGCTGTACACGTGAACCTGTGCATTATGAACTGCACACAGAATAACTTTGTACTCGATGGTGAAAAAAAGCATCCCCGTGTTCAACTCATCTGGTGTTCTGTGGTGGATTACTTGACAGTGGAGGACAGTACAGTAAACATCATTGATAATACAAGATTATGTTTTCATAGATAGGTCCCCTGAACTGTACTATATTCTGGCATCATCCTGACTATAAGTCATAAGATATCTCAGTTATTATGCATGACAGTGAAGCTAGGCTCATTGCCATATTACGGTGCTGAGTGAGCTTCTATTGGTAGGAGTTCACCAGCACAAACCTCTCAACTCTTAGAACAAGAAATCTGGACAAAGCCATCAATAATGGGGGAGAAAGATCCTAAAATAGGATCACTTTTTAGATATTGATTTTACAAACTTAAAAATTGATAGAACAACAGTTTTTTATTAGCATGAATGTTTCTGAAGGGTATGAAGTCTGAAACAGAAATGTCTGTCATTATTTTCTGCCATAAACCCTCAATGATTTGCCAGAAAAACACAATTTATGAGAAATTGAGGCTAAAATCTGGACATTCTCTGAAAATCTGTACAGTTGAGAGGTTTGCTGATCATCATCGCTGTGGGAAGTGGGACATGCTTCAGATAGCAGGTTTGCCTGCAGCACAGGAAATTCCATTGTCAGTAGAGCTTTTCCCACCATATAACAATTTTTTTATTTGTTTGTTTTGTTTTTGTCAGTGTTAATATGTTACACAGCACTATTTGCTGAGTAAAACATTGACAGGGAAGGAGGATCGCTATGTTATCAAACGCAGCACCAGTGGATTACATAAGCTACCCTAGTGACACAAGGAAGTACTTAAATGGTATTGCTTTGCTGACTTACGTCTGACCAGGATTTGGTACATCGTTATATTGCATACCTGCTCTGCTCCTCTGTGCAGCGATGTTTATGAATAGGGCCTCTAATGCTTTGGTCAGCTATGTCAAGTCTGATACAACAAGCAGTACAGAATTATGCCCCCAGCAATACATACCACAGATAATAGCAGAACCATTTCTGGATTATCTGCGGAAGAGACAGAATACTGATTTGTTTCTTTTCAAAGAAGCCATGAGCCTTATATGTGTGGATTATTATTCCATGTTCTCAGTATTAATCAAAATGACAGACACAAAAAATGCAAGTGAGGTCAATGCATTAAATTCTACATTCTTAAGGTAGGAGATACACAGTATTCTCATATCTGACAATGGTCCACACTACATAAGGCAGAAATTCAGCTAATTTTTGTATGACTGAGATTTCGGATACATCACATCGAATCCAATATGCACTACCTCAGTCTAATGGACAGGTGGATAAACCTTAACAATAGTGAAAAATCTAATAAAAAAGAGCTGCAACAAAAGTATGCCATCTTGAAAATTCCTGTAGCACTTCACTTGAGGGAGTCAGCCTTTCAGCAGATCAGTTATTAAGAGTTAATGGGTTGAAAAGCAGATTACCTTCTTCAGCTACATTGCTTCTTCTTCTTCTTTTGGATTTTCCCAGTCAGGGGTCGCCACAGTGGATCACCTGTCTGCTCATGATTGGCAGTGGAGTTTTTACTGGGCCAAGTTGCCTACCCAGCACCCAACCTTCCACAGAAGGCACACACACACTCATGCCTAGGGACAATTTAGCGTGTCCAATCAACCTACAGCATGTCTTTGGGATGTGGGAGGAAACCGGAGCACCTGGAGGAAATCCAAGCGACCTCAGGGAGGACATACAGACTCCGCAAAGAAGGCACCCCAGCTGAGAATCCAACCAGAGAACCTCTTGCTGTGAGGTGGCAATGCTAACTACTGCACCACCGCAGCCACCCACTTCAGCTACATTGCTGATGTCTGTAAACTAATGTAAAGAAAATGCTGGAGAGATAAAACTACTCTGAAAGAAATCAGGTGTCACTGTACACTTACTGGCTTGAGATAAAATAACAATTCCAAAGCTGTAGGAAAGCCCACAACCTCAAGGTAGGTAACAAAGCAGCTGAACCAAGATCATGTGTAGTTCATAGATAAGATGGTAAGCCATACAGAAGGAATCACAGACCTTGGTAGAAGACAAACATATCAAATTCAAAGCTGAAATTTCAGGAAGATGGTCAGCAAAATGTGTCAGAACCAGTCCTATCATAAAAGAATAGAGACTACAAACATTATGATAAAAATTACAAAAATTATGATTGTTGTGACAAAAACCCATGACGTATTCACAGAATAAAGCTGTGCTGCAGCAATAATTGTCCTTAAATCAAGACTAGATGTCCATTGCAAATAGTCGTGTTATGTTTTTAAGTTATGGTAATGTCTACGTGTAAATCATGGAATAATTAAGAAATGCCATGTTAGTCTACTAAAAGAAAGCACAGACAGTGGAACACTGATGTGATGTAATGCCTTTTTATTGGACCAACATAGGTTTTGCTATTATTCTAACTTTTGGGCTATCATGATCCCTTCATTGGTTCTTCATTAGCATAACTTGAAATTACATTGTATCAATCTATTCAGCAGCTGAATAGATAGTCTCTTATCATGTTCAGCTTGTCTTTGCACCCATGCAAAGAGATCATCAGCTATGTTTGTGGTACGTATAACTTCATTATTTTGTTCTTTTGTTATACAGTATATTTATACAGGAATTCCTCCGGAGCTATTCATTTATTCTTGAATTATTCTTTTCAGGTGTATGGGTGCTAAATTTTTATTGTAGATGTTTATGTGCTGGTAAGATTCAGAGATGAATGCAGCAGTCTTCTCACCTGTGTATATTTATAGGGATTGTTGCAAATATTTTGTAGGTCTTCTAGATGGCAACATAGATTTAGGTTCATAAATTCATGTTACAATACTAGGCTATTGACCTGGAGGCCATTATAAGCCTAGCCAAGAATTTCACCAATGTTCCCACAAAGTCAGCACCTGTTTTCCCTGTCCAGCAGGAACACAGGTGCGATCCCAGGGGGATATTTTCTGTTTCCCATCCAGACATCCAGGTTGCTCTTAAAGAAGGCTAGTAAGGTACTCTGCTTGACATGGAGAGGAAGTCTATTCCACAGATGGGGGAGTCGTTGGGACACAAATCTATCCTGCCAAGTTCTATTAATGTCACAGACCAGGTTGAGACCTTGTGTGTGGGTTGCGCAAGTGGAGTTTGACTTTAGATATGCAGCAACTCCATCAAGGCTGAGTCTGACATGGCCTTGTATGCCAGACACAGGTCACCTCTGAACAGTCTGTACAAGACTGAGTAGAGGGACAGGGCTTTTAGCCTATCACTATCTGATAGGTGCTTGAGACCCTGCATTTTCCTGTCAGGAACCTCTGTGGTCTCTCCAACTGCTGCATGTGCTTGGCAAGGTACATGCTGAAGGGGGTATTGTACTCAATAATGGGTCTGATAAGGGAGGAGTACAGGATGTTATGACCTCCTTGTTCCTAGATGAAATACCCTTACTTATGAGGTGGGCCATGTAGAAAGCCTTCTGTACAATGGAGGTAACATGGTAGTCAAAAGTCAAGTTGGTATAAACCTGCATGCCCAAGTCCCTCATGACTGATTGCATGCTTAGTACATTGTTATTAATGTGATAATTAGTGGGGAGACCATTTCTTGGCATTCAGTTTGAGGCCATGCTTCTGGCACCAGTCATTAGTTTTAGTTAAGGCCCTTTTGGAGGATGTTCATATCACTTGGGGAATTTATGGCAGTGCCCAACTTGCAGTCATCTGCAAACTTGGTCAGCCACAGACCACTGGTTTTGGCTTGCACCTCAGAAAAGTATATCCCAAACAGTACAGGCCCCAAGACTGATCCTTGGGGTATGCTGCTTGTTACGGGTCTGCTACTAGAGATGTCTTTCCCTATTTTGACTGATTGGGTTCTGTCATTGAGCCAGTTAGCTACCCATCTGGTAACATACGGGTTGATGTCTAGCTGGGAGAGTTTATCTATTATGCCCGAGTGGGGAATAGTGTCAAAGGCTTTGGTTAGGTCAAGGTTGGTGGTGTGCACTGTCTTGCCATCATCCATGGCTTTGGTGACTGTTTCAAAGAAGGCGATCAGGTTTATCAGGCATGATCTCCCTTTGACAAAACCAAACTGTGTGGGATCAAGCATTTGGAGGTTGCTAATGTTCTTGTTTATAAGGTCCATGATAATGCATTCCATGGATTTGCAGATCAGGCTAGTTAGGCTGATGGGCCTGTAATTGCCTGGTTCAGTGGATGCTCCACCTTTGTGCAGAGAGATGGCAGTGGCTGTCCTCCATTTTTCTGGGATGAAGCCAGTGCACAGGCTTTGGTTGAATAGGGTGATTAGTGGTGCTGAGAGCTCTTCCCTGAGTTCATGTAGGACACAGCCAGGGATGTTGTCGGGTCCCATGGAGGCAATATTTTTTGCCTTTGAGAGGGCATTAATAACCTATTCCCTGGGGATGAGGGGAGGGGGGAAGATGCTGGGGATGTCCTGGTTTACTGATGGGGGGGTTGAAGTTTTCACTGAACTTGAATGCCAGCTGGTTGGCTATATCTATAGCATTTGTGTATGCGGTATTCTTAACCACCAGTTCAGAGCAGATTTGGGAGTTACCTTTGAGATTGCGGATGTATGCGAAGAAGGCCTTTTGATTATCCTTAGTGGATGTGGCCAATTTGGACTTGAAGTTAGCCTTAAAGGATTTCATCAGTGACATTATTTGCTTGTTCCGACAAATGAGAAATTGCTTCCAACTTGTCACCTACTCCTTTTTGGTCCTGAAAAGCAATTCTTTCCTTTTATTATAGAGTCTGTTTATTTCTACTGTCCACCAGACAGGTTTACTCTTCCTTGAGTAAGATGATTTGGTCATGTCAGGTATTGCTGAGTGCATACAGCTATATAGGTGCTTATATAGTTTTTTGGTGTAGGCTTAGACATTAGTGCTTGATTCAACTGAAGGGATAGTGGTTGTGAAGCTGCTTATACCTACTTTCAGGAAGTTGTAGTTAGCTTTTGAAAATTTTTTTTGTTTGACCCTGGCAAGGGGGGGGGGGGGTGGGTCAGGGGTGATGGTGACTTTGAAAGTGATTGCTTTATGGTCGGATTTTTCCAAGGAGGATGACACTGTGAGGTATTACAATGATTACTCATGTTGGTTAGTACCAGGTCCAGGATATTTTCACCTCTTGTGGGGGTGTCGACCAGCTGATCCAATGCATTGGCATTGATGAAGTCAACAAATCCCTGGGTGTTCGTGTTTGAGCTAGAATAGGTCTTCCATTCTGTAGTTGGGTAGTTAAAGTGACCCAGGATCAGGGTAGAGGGTTGAATCTTGATGAATTCAAGTAAGTCCAGATAGGTGGAGTGGGCCTCATGAGTCATGGTTGGGGGTCTGTAGCTAGCTATGATGTGAATAAGTGTTTTGTCAGTAGTCAGTAAAAAACAAAAAAGGACTCTGTATAAGTTTTTCCATAATTAGAATCTCAACAATGTTCTACTATTATCTTACTATTGTATAAATTGTATGTTATGCTGTAAGTTATGTTGTTGCCTATGCTTGGAGCTTTTCTCCCCGGGCCTCTACTGAAAATGGACATGTATCCAGTTAGACTAGCCCGGTCAACAATTGTAAAATAAAATAAAATAAATAAAATAGTTATCTGCTCGTGGAGTGTCTCCTGTGTGTCACACTGTTTGACCATCCTGGAGGTGTGTATGTCTTTGATAAATATTGAACCTCCACCTCCTTTGGCTTTGTAGCCCTCTGTTTGGGGTCTAAAAGTATGGTAGGACAAGTAAACTGGTAAGTCTGGGGTTCTCTCCACAGCTTTGAACCAGGTTTCAGTGACTGCACAAATGTCAGCATCTTCCAGGGTGAGGAATGCTTGCAATGAGTACAGTTTCATGTTAAGACTCCTAGCGTTTAGCAGCATGACCTTTAAATTTCATTTAGAAGACTTTTCATGTTGGTAATTTTGTCCACATGACTTTTACTGAAAAAGGCACTATGGGGGAGGCAAAAGCCTTTGCCAGAAGCTTGAAGCCCAGGGGGGACAGATGAAAGCCATCTCTGGCAAAGCATCGTGGTCTGTCAATTATGTCCTCTCAGGCTGCCAGGTACTGGATCCCCTTGGAATGACACCAGAAACTAAGCCAATTGTTAAAGTCAATCATTTTCTGTTTGTACTGAGCCTTCATTTTGGGTGATGGTAGGATGCTCAATTATGTCTCTTTTCATATAGTCTAGAGAGGTACATCTCAAATCATTCACACCAACATGGACATAACAGCACCTGTTGTTGAGAGACTTGAGTGTGTGCAACTTACTGTGACTTTCCCCTTGTCTAGCCTGGTGAGGGGGGCATCTGTGTGTCTCACAATAGAGTCTCCTATGACTAGTATGCTGGGTTTGTGGCTGGGGCTTAGAGACTGTGAGACACTGGCATATGTACTATGTATCGTGCTTGGTGCGGTGGGTTGTGATGTGCATATGTACTTTTGCCTCAGAGGTCTCTTTTGTTTAGGTATGTTTTTGTTGAGAACCTCCACATATGTAGGAATGTACTGTACTGGTGTGGGTGATGTTAGAGGTGTGGTGCTTGTGGTGTTTGTGCAGACAACATTCTCAGTGCCAGATGTACTGGCTTGTGATTGAGACAGCAAGGATTCTAGGTTCTTAATGTAATTGCATCCTCACATATTGTGTTCCTAGGTGGTAGAAGAAGAGGGTTGTCTGTGTACATGAGGCAGTTGCTATACTGTCTCAGGATGTCCATATCCATAAGACAAGCAGGAGAAACCACAAGAAATTGTACATCCATGGTTGTCAGAATCTGTGGAAGAGAGGTAAAGGATGGTAGAGTGGGTACTATCAGAATAGAATACCTATAGGTGTGAGTAGGGCTGGATAAAATCACAGTAGTTGCAAGAGGATATCACGTGAAAACACTGGTTAAGAATAGATAATACTTATATGACAATTATTTAATATTTAGAGAAATGTTAGCCAGTTTATTGAAACATTAAAGTTAAGTTAGTATAATGAAAAAAGGAAATGCAATATGAAGTGATAGGAAAAACAGAGTTATGGCATATTTAGAAAGAGAGTCAGGGAAGAGAATTTGGTTGAAATAAGGAAGTAAGTTAAGAAGAGATAGTAAGGAGGTGTAAAGTATAAAGAGGTACTTGTTCACATTTAGAAATATAGTTTATTCTGGGCATGAGCAAGAACAGAACCATATTTTGGCTAGGATGTCTTTCAGAATGGTTTTAAAGGACTGGAGGGAGGGTACTGACCTTATGGCTACAGGAGTTCCAGGCCTTAGCAACATGGTGTGAGTACAGACCATGCCCAGCTGATATGATAGGTTTGTGGACAAAAAATAGATTTTGGTCATTGGATCATAATAACTGAGGGGGAACAATGTTGTGTAGAATGGTATTTAGTACTGGACAAACAGATTGATGTTGGATTATTTTTTAGATGGCAAGAAAGTGTGTATGTTTTAGTTGCTGGGTAGTTCTAACAAATTTAGGCTTTTTTAGTGGTGTTATACAGTGGTGGGCTCTAAAAGCGGTATTTGCTACAAGTTTAGCCACTTTACTAAAGCAGTGTTCAGATTTTAATTTTTGTTATGTTTGGAGGTTATTAAGGATGGGAGCACCATGAAGTAGTGAGGGGAGGAGGGAAGTAGTGGTAAGTGAAGTTTTAGTTGTGCTGGCGAGAAAGGTTTTGACTGTAAAAAAATCCCTAGTTTCTGGTGATATTTTTTTCACAATTTTGTATATAAAGGACAAATTCAAGATTTGTGATCCATTATTATGCCTAATAATTTGCTATGAGACGTGACTTCAATGGATGGATTGTTAACAGAGAGGATTTTACATTTTTTTTCATGAGAGAGGGATATGGGGAAAAAGAAGTAGTTTGTGTGTTTTATTTTGGGTGGGGGTTAGCCATAAGTTGTGAGTTACAAAGTCATGCTTCAGAGGCTGTTAAAGCTTCCTGAGTATTTTTTTTCAGGTGTGCTGAGTTGTCAGATGTGCATATGAGTGTGGAGTTATCTGTGTATTGTATCAGGGAGGCCTGTTGTGTGATGTGTGGAGGGCTTTGGTTCATAGGTTCATAGGTGTGTACTAGGCTATTGGCCCTGGAGCCTTTACAAGCTTAGCCCATAGGATTACCCTGGCATCGTGCCACCTGACCTTAGTTCCCAGTGCCTCTGTCAAGTAAAGCCACTGGAGTGATCCCGGGAGTGAATTTTCTATTTCCCATCCACTCATCAAGATTTCTCTTGAAGAGGGCCAGTGAGGTGCTCTGTTTGACATGTATGGGAAGTCGATTCCATAGCATGGGCAGTCTCTGGGTTATGAAACTGTCCCTCCAGCATGTTCTTTTGATTGTGGTAATGAGGTTGAGGTCTCTGGAGTGTGCGGTGCTCAGGGACTGGGATTTCTTTAGATGTAGCATTTCTAATAGAGCTGGGTTAAACATGGCTTTGTAAGTCAAACAGAGATCGCCTCTAAGTAGGCGATATGAGAAAGAGAATACTTGGGAGTTTTTTGAGTCTGTCCATATAGGACAAGTGTTTAAGACCTAGGATCCTCTTTGTGAGGTACTTTTGCAGCCTCTCTAGTTGTTGCAGGTGTCTAGTGAGGTACATGCCAAATAGGCATTGTACTTGATGATTGGCCTAATGAGGGAAGAGCAGAGAGAGACAATGACCTCTTTGTTCCTGGATGCAAAACCCTTAGTAATGTGATGTGCCACATAAAAGGACTTTCTGACCACAGTGGCAATGTGGTGGTCAAAAGAGAGGTTGCTGTCAATCTGTGTTCCCAGATCTGTTATAACGCCTTCTGTGTTCAGTGGACTACCATCAATGTGGTAATTCACGGGAACCAGGTTTTTCCCAAAGCGGATGATGACACATTTTTTGGCATTGAGCTTAAGGCCATGGTTCTGACACCACTCGTTGGTCTCAGCGAGGCCTTTCTGTAGGATGTCAACATCACTTGGGTAGTTAATAATAGCTCCGAACTTGCAATTGCCTGCGAACTTTGTCAGCCAGAGTCCCTTTGTGTTGGCCTGGACTTCAGAGAAGTAGATACGAAAACAGGAGAGGACCCAGGACTGAACTCTGTGGGACTCCGCTTGTGATTAGTCTGCAGTCTGACTTGGAGTCAGCTACTTTCACACTATGGGTTCTATCTGTGAGCCAGTCTGCAACCCATCTAGTGATATAGGGGTTGATGCCTAGCTCAGTGAGTTTTTCTATGATTCCTGAGTGGGGAATGGTATCAAAGGCCTTGGTCAGATCAAGGTAGGCTGTATGAACCACTTTGCCTTCATCTACAGCTCTGATGACTGACTCAAAGAAGTCAACCAAGTTGAGTAGGCATGATCTATCCTTCAGAAAACCAAACTGTATGGGATCCAGAATTTGGAGATTCCCTATATCCTTGTTTATTAGGTTCATGATGATGCGTTCCATAGCTTTGCATATCAGACTCATCAGGCTAATGGGATGATAGTTCCCAGGGTCTGTAGTTGCTCCTCCTTTGTGGAGAGGGATGACTGTAGCAGTGCACCACTTGGTAGGGACAAAGCCTGAGGTGAGGCTATGATTGAACAGGGCACACAGGTGAGGTGCCAGTTCACTCTGTAGTTCATGTAGAACACAGCCAGGGATATTATCAGGTCCCATGGAAGCTGTATTCTTGGCCTTGGACAGTGCTGTTTTAACCTGTGCAGCAGTAATACTGGGTGCCTGGCAATCTACCGGTATTGTGATTGGTCCTTTGGGGGGAGACTGGTGTAATATTGGCACTGAATCTGTCTGCCAGTTTATTGGCAATATCTGTTTGCTCGGTATATGAGGTACCATTGTGCAGTAGCTCAGAGCAAATGTGCGTATTGCCATGGAGATTATTTACATAACAACAGAAGGCCTTGTGGTTGTCTTTACTATCTGCTGCAATTCAGTTTTCATAGCTCGCTTTAGAGGATTTGATGTGGGATCTCAACTTTTTGTTGAGGCTGATAAGGGAGTTTTTCCAGTCTTGGGACTTCACCTTATTCCGCATCAGTTTACTCCTTCTGTTGTAGAGTTTGTTTATGGCAGGGGACCACTAGATTGGCTTCCTTTTGTGGAGGAGAGCTTTTTGATTATATTGGGTGTGGTGAGATCCATGCATTTGTGTACGTGTTCGTACAATGCATTGGTGTATGATTCGGCGGTCATGCAACTATTCTCCATTTGTATGGGTGCCGTGAAGTTATTCACCTTTGTTTTTAGGAGCCCAAAGTTAGCTTTGGAGAAGTTTTTCATGGTGGTTACCTTTGCGGTGGGGGGGGGGGACTGGGTGAGTGGGAGGGATGTGGATTTCCAAGATGATTAGTTTGTGGTCAGCTCTAACCAGGGAGGAGCTGACTATTGGTGCAGAGCAATGGTCACCCATGTTAGTAATGGACCAGATCAAGGATGTTTCTACCTCTAGTGGGGGTAAGAATGAGCTGGTTCAGGGCATTGGAATTAATGAATTTCAGGAATCGTCAAGCAAGTGTATTGGTACATGAGTAGATTTCTCAGTTAATGGAGGGGTAGTTGAAGTCTCCCAGTATGAGAGTGTTAGGTTGGACCTTAATATTCTCCAGGGTGCTTAGGAATGTGGAATGTGAGTCTTGGGATATGGTTGGGGACCTTACCCAATGTTAGTTGCACCTGAAGTATCTCTGTTACATTATGTTGGGCTACCAGTCTGGAGATGTGCACATCCTTTATTGATATGGAAACACCACTGCCTTTGGAGCTTTGGTCCAAGTTCTGGGGCCAAAAGCTGTGGAATGAGTTATAACCTGGTAGTGCAGGGGTGCTTTCTGCTGCCTTGAACCAGGTCTTTATTACAGCACAATTGTCCATGTTCTCCATTTTAAGGAGTGCTTCAAGCGAGTGCATTTTGAGATTTAGACTTCTAGCATTGAGCAGCATGACCCTCAGATTGCATTTGTTTGTAGCTGTTATGGTTATGGTCATTGGAACACCACCTAAAAAAGGCACTATAGGGGTGGCAAGAGCCTTGGCCAGTATCCGGAAGCCCAAGGGTGACAGATGCAGGCCATCTCTGGCAAAGCATCGAGGTCTGTCAATCATTAAAGCCAGAGATAGAGCTTGGTAGATTTGGGCACAATCCAAACTTCAAGGTGACTTGCAAAAGTACAAAGAACTGAGAAATTGAACAAAAAAATGTATCAACATTGACAAAAAAGAATTCTATTATAATCCCCCCAAAACAATTAATTCTGATTCAAAACATTTTTGGAATGCTATAAACCAGGTATTACATCCTGGCAACCCAACTTCACCAAACCCATGTCCTGACAGGCCACCTAAAGAGACTGCCAACTCCTTCAACGCCTATTTCATCGAGTCAGTTTCCAAACTGTTTAACCCCAACTCCTCTAACAACAATTCCAACCTCCCTGCACCTCTCTCAAAAACTGAGTCAGTGAACTCCCTCTCTCTCAAAACTGTTCCCACAAACTACATCAAAACTCTCAAAGCTCAAACCGCGCTCTGTATCTGCAGACAATATCCCTTCTTATTTCCTCCAGATTGCCGTACACTCCCTTGCTATACCTGTATCTATCCTTAAAAATCACTCTCTCTCTGAGTCCAAAGTACCATCTATCTGGAAACAGTTCTCTACTCTTCCTATTCATAAAGGAGGTAACACCACTGAAATCTCTAACTTCAGAACTATTGTCATTCTCTCTCCTCTCTCTAAAGTCCTCAAGAAATGTATACACAAGCAAGTTATGCTTCATCTCTCATATGAAAATCTACTCACTCCTACTCAACACGGTTTTCTCCCCAAGCATAGTAAATCCACTGCTCTGCTATCCTTTCTCAACACTGTTTCTTTAGGCAAAGACAATCATAAGCTTATATCCTGCCTATTCCATGACCTCTCAAAGGGTTTCGACCCTGTCTCTCACTCTCTCCTACTTATCAAACTTACAGATCTTAACTTCTCCCCAGATATAGTAGCATGGTTCTCTAGCTATCTCGCTGACAGGCAGCAGTCAGTGAGATGGGACTTGGCACTATCTATCCCCATCTCAATAAGAGCAGTTGTCCCCAAGGATCCATTCTTGGTCCTCTCCTATTTAACATCTTCACTAACACACTTTACTCCTCTTGTCCCCAATCTACCGTTGTCCAATATGCTGATGACTCAGCAGTCATCACCATTGCTGACTCACCCAATGAACTACTATCAACTACCCAGACATCTTTCAACTCTGTAGAAACTTGGCTCACCAATAACCAGCTCATCCTCAACCCCCCCAAAAAATAAAATTGCTTCTCTTTCTTCCAAAATCTGCCAACCACATCAAATCTTCCTTCTCCATAACATCCCTAAACAACACTCCTATAGAAGTCGAGACTAGCACAAAACTACTTGGGATTACCATAGATGATCAACTAAAATTTGACCTACACATAAACAACTGTATCAAATAAAACCACCAAAAGCTAGAACTCCTGTATAAGAATAATAAATTCCTTACCGATGAAGCTAGGATCTCTCTGACTCATGCCTACCTATTACCTTGCGTAACTTACTGTTCCCAGATACTTACTAAACTCCTCCCTACTCACCAAATTAGAAACCACCTATCACAAGATAGCTAGATTTGCTGCCCAGCAAACTTATACATCTCACCACTGCCTCTCCCTAAAACACCTGAACTGGCTAGAACTACCTCACCTGCTCCTACAATCCCAGCTCCAAATCATGCACTCCATTCTATATCAGCCCAACTTCTGCCCTAGTCTATCCTTCCTTATCTCTCACTATACCTGTACCAGACACCTCCGAAGCACAACCAAAGACCTATTAAAAGTTTATAAACTAAAATACAAAACAGGGTGCAACGTATATAGCTACCACACCTGCATTGCTTGAACAAACTCCCACTTGAAATAAGGAAACAAACTCTACCCAAACAATTTAAATTAGCCACCAAAGACTATTTCAAAAAACACTGGATCTGCCATTGTACACCCCCTGACCACTACCCACCTATAACGAACTGTCAGATTAAGTCATGATACTTGGCTTGAACTACTTACTTTCTATTGCCTTCGGTGTTTCTTCCTAAGCTTATGCTATACACTGCCTACCAAACCTTAGATTAGTAAAACTTACTAAACTAAAACTTACTACTTTCTATACTTGTATTATCATTCTAAGTTAACAATATTATATAATATCAATAACAACTGTATTCAATTTGATTTTGTAACTTCTTGTTTATCTCTAGTGTAATGTTATTATTATGTACTATTTGAAGCTTTACTCCCCGGGCCTCCGCTGAAAATGGACTTGAGCTCAGTCAGACACTCCTGGTCAACAAATGTAAAGTAAATAAATAAATAAATAAATAAAATAAATGTTATGCCAAGCAGACAGATACTGGATTCCCTTAGAATGACACCAGAAACTTAGCCAATTGTTGAAATCAATCATTTTCTGCCTGTACTGTGGTATCATTCTGGGTTATGGTAGGATGCTGCTCAGTCACACCCACCTGGGCTACATAATCTGAGAGATATTTCATGTCTCTGTCAATGTAGTCCAGGGAGGTACGTCTCAGGTCATTCACAACCACTTGTACAATGAGAGTCATATTTGTACTTGTTGTTGAGGGACCTGAGTGCATCCATCATATGGCAGATCCTGGCACCTGACAGGCAGCTGACTGTTACTTTCTCCTTATTCAGCCTAGTGAGTGGGACATCAGTGTGCCTCACTATCTAGTCACCTATGACTAGTGTTTTGCCTTAGGGGCTTTGGTTGAGTGGCACACTGTTTAGGAGAGTTATGTGTCTTGTGATTAGTGTTTTGTTGTGGTCGTCGAGTTTGTTTCTGCCTTTGGTCTCTGCTGCCTGGGTAGATTTTTATTGAGAGCCTCTGCAAAGGTGGATGTGTGGTTTGTGATTTTATGTGAAACCAGTGCTGGTGTGTGTTCTGGAGGGCTATGTGTTCCATGTGGTCTGGTGCAAGTGTTGACCTTCTCCTCTTGACCAGCTATTCTGGTCTTGGCTGGAGAATGCGTGGTTTCCAGTTTGGATATATAAGTGCAGCTCTCGCAAGTTTGATTGTTGGGAGGTAAGAAGAGAGGGTTGTCAGTGTACATGAGGCAGTTGCTACATTGCCTCAGGATGCCCACGTTCACCAGGTTAATAGGAGAAAGCACAGGGAACTGACCTTTAGACATGGAGGGGTGGGCATTAATAATAAGTACTGGAGCTGTTTCTTTGTAGAACATTTAGTGCTGGCAGCACTTTTGTGTGCTACAACAATTTCTACAAGATGTCTGGTAAAGTGCTAGACTAATAAGTTAGTAAAAGTGCAAGAGAGGAGAGAACTAGCAGATCTAAGGGAAAATTTGAAGAGCAGACTTTGGCACCGTTCAGAAGCTTACAAACAGTCCTGGATATAGCAAATTTGTATCTGGACTAGACTAGTTACAGGAAAGGTGGGAAACAAGTGCAAATGTGGGCTTTTAAACCAGAAAGTTGACAGAGATGGAAAAACTGCCCAAACAGCCAATAAACTACAATATCTGGACCAGAAACCACTCCTCTTGTGGTAAATAGGCTACCCAGTGCTTACCACTCCCACTGACAAGCTAGAAGGCTTCCCTCCAAAACAGAAAGGCATGGGGGCTCAGAAGCTTACAGTCCTGGATACAGTGAATCTGTATCTGGACAAGACAATTTACAGGAAAGGCAGGAAACAAGCTTAGATTTTTTTTACAGAAAAGCAGCTAAAACAGCACTAAAACAATTCAAGTGTAGTGCAAGCTAGCACACTTGAGTGTGTAGCAATATTAAAACAAATACAGTTTAAATAAATGCAGTTTATTCAAACTGCATTCTAAACTTGAATTCAATTATTTTTATTCAACTCTGAACAGTTAAAAAGTGCCAAAAATATACTTATCAGCTGAGAAGCATACTCACACAAAACACAAGGCGATTCTAGCAAAGTTTTTTTTGTTTTAGTAAAGTGGAAAGGGAGAAAGCAAGAACAGAAGATAATTCAAGGTTAAGAACCTAAGTGGGTTGGCCTTCTCAAATGTTCTCTCTATATTAGTTAGAATGAGCTAATGACACTAGACTGGGAGGAGTGTCCCAGATCGAATTTACAGTAGGGGCAAGCAGCTGCAAAGCCAGAAAGTATAAGAACAACACACCAATACAGAGGGGGGTGAGGGTGGGAAACTATTACAGCTACTAGCTACACTATTAGGCAAAAAACACTACAGAAATGTTTATCACAGCAGAAAAACAGCAATGAGCCACTAAATGAAAGTTTTAAACAGATAAATGAGCAAGGAAACTCTAGATAATGCTTTTAAACTGCTAACAAATCAGTTATATGATACACTCCTTGGCAGGAAATCAGAACAAACAAACAGCAGTTCTCTACCAGACTATGCTACCTGACTAGAATGCTGAAACCTCACAAAAAATGCAGAAAAGCACATGGTGAGAATGTTAAACAGGAGAGGGCCAGGTATAGAGCCCTGTGGTACACTGGTGGTGACTGGGAAGTATGGAGAGAGGATGGAGTGCCATTTTACTGACTGATACCTATTGGATAGGAAGCTGTTGAACAATAGGAGGGTAGACTGAGATAGACTAAGTAAGGACATTTGAAGTAGAAACTTGCTGTGACAAACTGTGTCAAAGGCTTTAGACAAATCTAGAAATAAAATAAAATCCAAAAAAAGCCAAAAAAAAAAAAAAATCCCAAAAAAAAGCTCACGTATTATTCCACTTCCCACAAAACGTACTGTTGCTAAGAAGAAAAAAGAGAATGTGTGGGAAGCAATGTGCAGAGTAAGTTTTATATCCCAAGTAGTTCACTATAAAGTTCCAAATACAATACGAATCAGGTTCAGATGTCTCCTCAATGTAAACAGCCTATGCAGGCAATTGGTGACACCCAAAACCAGCGGGTGTGTTCCTCTTCCTGGTAGTACAGCCACAAACTCTTGTTAGTGCCACTCCACAAAACAATAGCTTGTCATGCACAATCAAGTAAATACAAGCATTAAGCAGAGGTTATAAATATTTATTAAATAAAAACGGCAAGCGCTTTCAACTGGTGGTCTTCTTCAGGCCAATAACAACTAAAGTGCTTGGTGCAAACATTTAAATATACAAACATTAAAAATGCAATGATGTCACATCCTCAATTAACTGAAGTGTATACATTATTTAAAAATTAAAGGGACAGGAAGTGCTGCCCTAATTTCAAGCATAGCTTGTTGTAGGCAACTTCTAAAATCATAAATAAAGCATAAAAATATATATATAAAGCATAAAAATATATGGCATGTATATATATATATATATATATATATATATATATATATATATATATATATATATATATATATAGTCAGCCATGCTGTATTGCTAAACAATCAATCTTACAAACATGCTTTATACATAAAAAGAAATAATATTTCTATTCTTTTAACAGAGCTAAAATATGCATCCACACATGTCATGTGTGGAATGCATGCATCCAAGTATCCATGTCATGTACTAATAAAGGTGGAACAGAGATATGGAACTATGATGTTGCGTGTGTGCATTTATGAAAAAATATGTGTAAGCGGATAACGCATAAAATATATATGTGTGTGTATGTCTATATGTGTAAAATGTACACATATATAAAGAGACAGTTGACAATAAGAATATGTGATGTTATATCAAATGCCCTAAATGAAGGGCACTTGATATAACATCACATAGTCTTATTGTCAACTGTCTCTTTATATATGTGTACATTTTACACATATAGACATACACACACACATATATATTTTATGCGTTATCCGCTTACACATATTTTTCATAAATGCACACACGCAACATCATAGTTCCATATCTCTGTTCCACCTCTATTAGTACGTGACATGGATACTTGGATGCATGCATTCCACACATGACATGTGTGGATGCATATTTTAGCTCTGTTAAAAGAATAGAAATATTATTTCTTTTTATGTATAAAGCATGTTTGTAAGATTGATTGTTTAGCAATACAGCATGGCTGACTATATATATATATATATATATACATGCCATATATTTTTATGCTTTATATATATATTTTTATGCTTTATTTATGATTTTAGAAGTTGCCTACAACAAGCTATGCTTGAAATTAGGGCAGCACTTCCTGTCCCTTTAATTTTTAAATAATGTATGCACTTCAGTTAATTGAGGATGTGACATCATTGCATTTTTAATGTTTGTATATTTAAATGTTTGCACCAAGCACTTTAGTTGTTATTGGCCTGAAGAAGACCACCAGTTGAGCGCTGCGCTTTTATTTAATAAATATTTATAACCTCCGCTTAACGCTTGTATTTACTTGATTGTGCATGACAAGCTATTGTTTTGTGGAGTGGCACTAACAAGAGTTTGTGGCTGTACTGCCAGGAAGAGGAACACACCCGCTGGTTTTGGGTGTCAGCAATTGCCTGCATAGGCTGTTTACATTGAGGAGACATCTGAACCTGATTCGTATTGTATTTGGAACTTTATAGTGAACTACTTGGGATATAAAACTTACTCTGCACATTGCTAACCACACATTCTCTTTTTTAAATCTAGAAATAAGGATGAGATTAATTTGCCATTTTTCTCTAGATTTATTGACAGTATCTATAAAAGTTAGAAGTTCTTGCCACCCCTATAGTGCCTTTTTTAGGCAAGGTTCAAAGAATAAAACCACCACCATAACAGATACAAACATGCAAAATCTGAAGGTAATGCTACTCAATGCTAGAACTCTAAACCTCAAAATGCACTCTCTCAAGGCACTCCTGAAAATGGAGAACATCAATATCTGTGCAGTGACTGAGACCTGGTTTAAGGCTCCAGAGAGCACCCCTGCAATACCAGGCTACAGTTTTTATCACACAGTAAGGCCATAAAACCAAGACCGAAACACTAAAGGTGGAGGAGTGTCCATATGCACCAAGGATATTCACACCTCCGGGCTAGTTGCCCAACACAATGCATCTGAAATTCTCCAGGTGCAACTAACACTAGGTAAGACTGCAATCCAAATTGTAGCTTGTTACAGATCCCCCACCATATCCCAAGATTCTGACTACACCTTCCTAAACATACTGGAAAATATTAAGATACAACCAAATACCCTAATACTGGGTGATTTCAACTACCTTGCCATTAATTGGGAAAACTACTCGGGTACCAACTCCTTTTCCCAACGGTTCTTGGAATTCATAAATTCCAATGCACTGGATCAACTAATCCATTGCCCCACCAGGGGCTCCAATATCCTAGACCTGGTCATTACCAACATGGGAGATAGATGCTCCACACCAGTGGTCACCCCCTCATTGGTCAGGTCTGACCATAAGCAAATAAACCTTGACATCCACATCCCACCCCCAGTAAGGAAACTCCTTAAAAAACTTCTCCAAAGCCAACTTCATGCTACTGAAGTCAGAAGTGACAACCTTCACAACACCCACGCAGACAGGATCTGGAAGTTCGACTGCAGAATCCTACACTAAGGCACTGTACGAGCACATCCACCCATGCATGAATTGTGCCATCCCAAATAGAACCAAAATGCTCTTCTCCAAAAAAAGGAAGCCAATCTGGTGGTCCCCTGCTATAAACAAACTATACAACAGAAGGAAGAAACTGTTGCAGAAAAGAGGAAAATCCCAGGATGCAAAAAAATCCCTCACCAGCTTCAGTAAGAAGCTGAGATCCTTCATAAAATCCTCAAAAGCTAGTTATGAAAATAAAATTGCCAAAGATTCCAAAGACAACCACAAGGCATTCTATAGTTATGTCAAGAATCTAAATGGCAATGCTCAGATCTGCTCTGAGCTACAACAGAATGGCATTAAATATACTGATCCCAAGGATATTGCCAATATCTTGGCAGATTGATTTAGTGCCAACTTCACCCCCTCTCACCCCCTAAAGGGCCCATCTCAGTACCAAAAGATTGCCAAATTCTGATAATCACAGCCACACAGGTAGAAACAGCACTCTCCAAAGCTAAGAATACAGCATCCATGGGACCAGATGACATCCCAGGCATGAACTACAAAATGAACTGGCACCCCACCTAAGTGTCATGTTTAATCATAGCCTCACCTCAGGCTTCTTGCCCACTGAGTGGCACACAGCTACAGTTATCCCGCTCCACAAGGGAGGATCCACCTTGGATCCTGGGAACTACCGTCCCATCAGTCTGACAAGCCTGATCTGGAAGGGCATGGAACACATTATCAAGGAACTTATAAACAAAGACATTGGTAACCTTCAAACACTGGACCCCACCCAGTTTGGGTTTGTGAAGGGCCGATCTTGTCTCCTGAATCTGATTGACTTCTTCAAATCGGTCTCCAGAGCTGTAGATGAGGGTAAGGTGGTCCACACAGCCTATCTGAACCTTGCCAAGCTCTTCGACACCATCCCCCACTCTGGAATCATAGATAAACTTACTAAGCTGGGCATAAATCCCTACGTCACTCGATGGGTTGACAACTGGCTTACTGACAGAACCCAGACTGTAAAAGTAGCCAACTCCAAATCCAGCTCCAGACAAGTGACAAGTGGAGTACCTCAGGGTTCAGTCCTGGGACCACTCTTGTTTGGCATCTACTTCTCTGAAGTACAGGCCAACACTAAGGGACTCTGGCTAACAAAGTTTGCAGATGACTGCAAACTGGGAGCCTTTATTGAATCCCCAAATTATGTGGATATTCTACAAAAGGGCCTTACAGAAACAGATGCCTGGTGCCAGAGCCATGGGCTCAAGCTTAATGCCAAGAAATGTATTGTTATCCCCTTTGGAAAAAAACATGTACCCATGAACTACCACATAGGTGGCAGGACACTAAACATCGAAAGTGTGATGAGAGACTTAGGGACACAAGTGGACAGTGGTCTCACTTTCGATAACCACATTGCCACAAAAGTCAGGAAATCCTTCTACGTGGCACACCTCATCACTAAGGGCTTTTCATCCAGAAAAAAGAAGGTCATTGTCCCACTGTACTCATCCCTCATTAGACTCATTATAGAGTATAATGCCCCATTTGGTATGTACCTCACAAGACATCTGCAACAGCTGGAAAGGCCACAGAAATACCTCACTGAAAGAATTACAGGCCTAATGCAGATGCCATATGGTGACCATCTAAAAAAACTCCAGCTATACTCTGTGGCATATTGTCTACTCAAAGGCGATCTCTGCTTAATATACAAGGCCATGTCAAACCCTGAGCTGTTGGACATGCTCCACTTAAAGAAATCCCAATCCCTCAGAGCCACATGCTCCAGGGATCTAAACCTTATCATCACAATGAACAAAACATGCTGGAGGGATAGGTTCCTGACCCAGAGACTCCCCATACTCTGGAATAGACTGCCCATACATGTCAAGCAGAGCACCTCATTGGCCCTCTTCAAAAGGAACCTTGATGATTGGATGGGAGATAGGAAATTCACCCCACGGATCATGTCAGTTGTCCTTCTAGACAGGGGCCCAGAGAAGTAAATATCGTGGGAAAAAGTTTCCAGGGAATTTTTATGGCTAGGCTTGCATAGGCCTTAGGGCCGATAGCCTAGTACCAACCTATGAACTTATGAACCTAAGTGCAGTGTTAGTACTATGGGAGGGATGAAAGCTGTGTTGTATGGGAAATAGGAGTTCTTCCTGCAGGAGACAGTTTAGGAATTGATTTTGAATACATTTTCCAACTATTTTGGAGAGGGGGATAAGATTGCCATTGGTCTAAAGTTAGTAATGCTGGTTGAATTTCCTCCCTTGTGCAACAGGATAATATGTGATGTGTTTTCCAGACAGGGAACATGGGATTCCTGGAGTGACCTGTTTGTAAGGACTGAGACAGTATAGGCAATGCTATTGGCTGCTATTTTAAGGTATGCACCTGGAAGGCCATCAGCTGAAGTAGAGCATGGTTTGAATTTTGCATGTGGGCACAGGTTTGAAGGTGAAGGTGGATGTGGTAATGTGGCTGTTGGGCAGCATTGAGATTAACATTTGGGGAATCATTGGTTAGGGAAACTATACTATCTATGAAGTAAGATTTGAATTCAATTTCACTTTTGAGTGGTGGGTTATTGGGAGAAGGGTTAGGGTCGAATTTTTGGCCGAGATGTAAGATTTCTTTAACGTCTGACCTGAATTTTTTAGGGTTATGTTTACTCTTGTTCTGAATATTGTTATGGTATATTTTTTTCTTCATTTATTTGCTTTTTTAGGATGGTTGTGGAGAATTCTGAAGTTTTCGAGATATTGTAGTCTATATTTTTGACATTCTTTCTGCAAAATTTCTCTATCCTGCATTAGCATCCTACACTTTTTGGACAGCAAAATTGCATTACTTGTTTTTAGTCTCTTACTTCTAGGAGGTGCAAGGATATTTAGGATATTTAGGAAAGTTGTACTGAATTCATTTGCAGCATCAAGGCATTCTATAACTATGTCAAGAATCTAAATGGCAATGCTCAGATCTGCTCTGAGCTACAACAGAATGGCATTAAATATACTGATAACAAGGATATTGCCAGTAGCCTGACAGATAAATTCAGTGCCAACTTCACCCCCCCTCTCACCCCCTAAATGGCCCATCTCAATACTGGAAGATTGCCAAATTCCAGTAATAACGGCCACACAGGTAAAAAATGCACTCTCCAAAGCTAAGAATACAGCATCCATGGAACCAGATGACATCCAGGGCTGTGTACTACATGAACTACAAAATGAACTGGCACCTCGCCTAAGTGTCATGTTTAATCAGTGCCTCACCTCAGGCTTCATGCCCACTGAGTGGTGCACAGCTACAGTTATCCCACTCCACAAGGGGGGATACCCCTTGGATCCCAGGAACTACCGCCCCATCAGTCTGACAAGCCTGATCTGCAAGGCCATGGAGCATATTATCATGGAACTTATAAACAAAAACACTGGCGACCTTCAAACACTGGAACCCACCCAGTTTCGGTTTGTGAAGGGCGGATCTTGTCTCCTGAACCTGACTGACTTCTTCAAATCAGTCTCCAGAGCTGTGGATGAGGGTAAGGCAGTCCACACAGCCTATCTGGATCTTGCCAAGGCCTTTAACACCATCCTCCACTCTGGAATCATAGATAGACTTACTAAGCTGGGCATTAATCCCTACATCATTTGATGGGTTGCCAACTGGCTTACTGACAGAACCCACACTGTAAAAGTAGCTAACTCCAAATCCACTTCCAGACAAGTGACAAGTGGAGTATCTCAGGGTTCATTCCTGGGACCGCTCTTGTTTGGCATCTACTTCTCTGAAATACAGGCCAACACTAAGTGACTCTGGCTAAAAAAGTTTGCAGATGACTGCAAACTGGGAGCCATTATTGAATCTCCCAGTGATGTGGATACTCTACAAAATGGCCTTACAGAAACAGATGCTTGGTGCCAGAGCCATGGGCTCAAGCTAGGTGCCAAGAAATGTATAGTTATCCCCTTTGGGAAAAAAACATGTACCCGTGAATTACCACATAGGTGGCAGTACACTAAACACTGAAAGTGTGATAAGAGACTTAGAGACACAGGTGGACAGTGGTCTCACCTTTGATAAACACATCACCACAATGGTCAGGAAATCCTTCTATGTGGCACACCTCATCACTAAGGGCTTTTCATCCAGAAAAAAGGAGGTCATTGTCCCACTGTATTCATCCCTCATTAGAATTATTATATAATACAACACCCCATTTGGTATGTATCTCTCAAGACATCTGCAACAACTGGAAAGGCACCAGAAATACCTCACTAAAAGAATCACAGGCCTAAAGCAGATGTCCTATGCTGACCGCCTTAAAAAACTCCAGCTATAATCTGTCAGATATCATCTACTCAGAGGCGATCTCTCTTAACATACAAGGCCATGTCAAACCCAGAGCTGTTGGACATACTACACTTAAAGAAATCCCAATCCCTCAGAGCCACATGCTCCAGGGATCTAAACCTTGTCATCACAATAAACAAAACATGCTGGAGGGATAGGTTCCTGACCCAGAGACTCCCCAGACTCTGGAATAGACTGCCCATACATGTCAAGGAAAGCGCCTCTTTGGCCCGCTTCAAAAGGAACCTTGACGATTGGATGGGAGAAAGGAAATTCACCCCGGGGATCACGTCAGTCGCCCTGCTAGACAGGGGTCCAGGGAAGTAAATAGTGTGGGAAGAAATAGCAAGGGAATTGTTATGGCCCTAGGGCCGATAGCCTAGTACCAACCTATGAACCAATAATCATCTAAGGGGAGGATTCTTAGGAAGTTTCAGTCAATAGATGATAGGGTACTAATTAATATTTCTGGGTTAAATGTGAACAGGTCGCATGTTGTTTTATAAACATGCTGTTGAAGTGCATGTTTTAGATGTCTGGTTGTATAGATTGGGAGATGGCCACTGAGACAGTCAGATATTGGACCTGAGGTGGAGTATTTATTAGGGTCTGATACTAGGATCCAGTCTAATAGGGAATTTGATGTCTTGCTATAATGTGTAGGACTATTAATTTGTTCTGAAAAACAAAATAAGTCCACGCTAGATGTAGGGGAGTTAGAGTTTATGTCCAGCCAGCTGACATTCAGATCACCTAGCAGTATTATTTCTTGCAGAATCATTATGGATTTCCAAAGCAGGGTATTTTCTGTAGCTGTATTGTCACCAGGAGGAATGTAGTGGACAGAAATGCATATTTGTTGATATTTGTTTATTTTCTGGAAAGTAATAAGAAACGCTGCTGAAGTGAATTTTGGCATTGGTTTGTTGTAGGGGGAAATGTGAAAATTAAAGCAATACCACTATCTTTACCCTTTATACAGTTATTACAGATGATATTATAGCTAGGGGGTGTAATTCTGGAGTTGTTTATGTTGGGTTTAATTTGAATTTCAGTTACAGTGAGAATATCAGGCTTGTTTTGTGTAATCTAGGCATGTAGTTTTGTTTCTTATGCTTCTATTATTTATTGCAATAAAAGTTAGACTAACAGAGCTGGGGTTGAATGTTGTAGGGTTAGAGTAGTGTGTGGAAGAGAACTGACTTGATGCTGGTTTTGATAGGTTGGGACAGCATGCCTCTCAAACTCATAGAGTAAGAAATCTGGACAAAGCCATAAAAAAGTAGTACAAATAGGGACAATTTTGAAATATTGCTCTTACAAACTTAGAAATTTGATAGAATAACAGTTTTTTCATTAGCATGAATTTTCTGAAGGGTATGAAGTCTAAAACTGTCTGTCATTATTTTCTAACTTCAGCTTTTAATGATTTGCCACTAATATGCTAGAAAGCCACAATTTTATGAAAAAAATGGGCAAAAAATATAAGGCACAAATCTGGACATTCTGCGAAAATCTGTACAGTTGAGAGGTATGGGGGACAGGCATAGTTTCAATGTCTTTTCCTAGGAGGGTTATGGTATATTGGGGTATTAATGATTTTTGTTTTTGGAGAGTATTTTTTCCAGTTAATTTTATTTTGATTTGAGTTGAAATGGGGTTAGTCTATATTTGGGGTAAAGGTGAGGGGCATCATTAAACAGGTTTGGTGTGAGGTGTGGAGAGTTTAGGGAGGAAGTATGGATAGGTGGTTGGGACACAGCTGAAGAGATGTTAAAGTCTATTACTGAGTCATGGTAGGATAGGAGATGGATCAGTGGGTGGAGAAGAACAGAGTATAAGATGAGGAGTGGCATAATTAAGTAATCTGATTTGCATTTTATTGATGGGCGGTAATAGGGAAGTAGGAGTCCAGAATGATGCAAGAAGTTGCAGGGCTGTAGCATATTTAGTGATGCTGGAGTCCAAAAGGTGGCAGAAGGTAAATAGAATGGAAGTATTTTCTATGAAGGTGGAGAGCTAGGTCGTACTAGCATTTTCTATCACAGGAATCCTTAGCCCCTGTATGGCCTTGTGCCACCATAAAGAAGAAATAGTAATTAAACAACAAAGTCTATTAAGCTCACAGTAACCTCTGAAGTTCTCTCTCAGTTTTGTCTTTCTCTTGTTCAAGAAAAGTAGAGGAATTACTTGTCTTCAAGGCTTCTTCCCCGACAATATATAAGAATGTAGCACAATGTTCCTCTCCTGGTTTCCTGGCTAATTCACTCAGTGTTTAGAAAAAATAATCAAAATTTAAAATTTAAAGCGTACAGTTTTCTTCTAAGTTTCCTTAAATAACAGCATTCCTAGTGGTTTCATATGAAGTATTTTTCCGATTTGGTACCTCCAAATAAGTAAGTTATTCAAATTAAATATATTTTGTCACTTCTAAAGATATACCTTTCCAGTATGATACCATGTGATGTTTATGAATTTGTCAGGATGGTATCTAACACAGAGATACTATGGTTGGACATTAACCTTCCTGACATGTTTAATCTGACTGAATATTCAAGAAGAAACAGTACCACATGAGATGCAGCTCCTTAGCATTTAAAGCAGGAACAGTTCTAAGATAAAGTATTTATTTGCTTATTTTTTTCCGGGAACTAGGCAAACCCATTAGGCACAACTATTTTGTTTAAGTTGGAAGCTATGAAAACTTTACTGATAAATGACAAGATCAGTCACGGAGGAAGAAAATGGAGACTGAGAGAATCAAACTCAAGTCTATGGGATGAAGCTTGGTAATAGCTCATAGCCTTAGTCATCTGTGCTAAACTGCTAGACGGCGACTTACTAGGAATAAAACTTCCAGCAGTCCTTTCTTACTTATTGTAAGCATTTGTATGATTATGCATTATTAGCATAACTCTTTCTATAAACTCTGCCCCCCCCAAAAAAAAAAATTTCCAGTGCAGAGCTGCCTGTTAAAATTACAAAGGAGGATTGCAGTTGTAAGCAGCAGTCTTAGTTGTTAATATGTTGCATTTAAAAACTATGTTGTAATGGAAAGAGGGTGGCAGCTATCAGAAAAGCTATCAGTATTAAATATGGGCATTCCTATACCTAGAGTACTTTACACCTTCTATAGCTGGTCAGGCTGCACTACGCTATAATGCTAATTGCTGTCATTATCATTTTCTGGATCAGGATCCCCATCCATGTGAAACAGAGTCCTTCCTAATCCTATTTAAGTGCAACTTGGACCACTGGATGGGTAATCAAGAATTCACCCTTGGTCTGACACTTATTTCTCTGATGGACAGATGCAGTTAGTAAATCACCCCCTATATAAATCATATTTGTGGGTCACATTTGGGCTGCACGGCTAGGCTTATAAGGTTCCTAGTAGTCATTAGCGTAGTATACACCTATGAACCTGTCTGTTAGAGTGCATACTCCCTTTTTCAGCCAGAATGGTTGTGTGAGCATGCATTACGTACCCTAGATCTGACAAATAAGATAGATCTCAATTTTTTTTTTAAGTTTTGCTATAGATAGATATGATCATGGTAAAACCACCCAGTGAGTAACTTTTCTGCTCCTTCCTCAACACGTGTCTGTTCGGTGAGACCATTTCTCTCAGCTTCTCGTCCTGTGGTACCATTCTAATCACCAAGGAGAGACTGTACATTTCCTCCAGTAGTTCATTCTATACATCTGTCCATTCTCTTAGCTACTAAGCTTCGAGTAGCTCACCAGGTCACAGTGTCTTTTCCCCCCTGAAGCTTCCTGAAATTTTCCTGTGTCGACACACTACTCCACCTGTCCATTTTTCCCCATCACTGTCCACTCTTCTCTTCTGGACTGGTATTCATTATTCTTTGGCTACTGAGATAAAGCACCTCTTCAGGATATCAGCATTATCTGCTTCTTCTATACTGTATTCTATTTCCAGTAACCCATTGTAAGTTGAATGTTCCAACACAGTCCTGAGTATTTGAAAATGTATGCAGCATTTCATTTGCAGCTCAGATTTAGCATGGCAGCCAGCCTTAGCTACATCTTTCCATGGTATCTTTACATGCTTTTCTTTAACCTTCGTAATCCTATCTTTAACCTTTTTTTCCCACTAAAATCATGTTACATGCCTTTAACTTGAAACTGAACTGTTATGCATGCCTGCCTTTTCTGTAGAAATACCACTTAATAATTATTTTTTTTATTTTAATTTGTTAATCAGGGTAGAGCACTGATCACAAATGATCAATTTTAGTCTCAGTCTGAGATACATTACAAAAAAAAACATGAAACTAAATGTAACAACAGAGATCTGAGCAATACCAAAATAGCTCAGATAACAATAAAGAAGCTACTGCAGACAGTACACAATAGTTCACCGACAGAGTGATGCACTGTAATATTTAGTAGAATAAATTATAACGTGTGTGTGTCTCTCTCTCTCTCTCTCTCTCTCTCTCTATATATATATATATATATATATATATGTTTGTGTGTGTGTGTGTGTCTGTGAACATACTGATAGATAGATAGATAGATAGATAGATAGATAGATAGATAGATAGATAAATGTGTGTATATATCTATCTATATATATATATATATATATATATATATATATATATATATATATATATATATATATATATATCATATTTACAATAAAACCACTCATTGCACCTGTGAATTGGGTAGGTAGTTAGTTTAAGACAATATTAGAAGAATAGAGGAAGATATGAGCAAAAGAGTGATTATGTGATTGTAATTAAAATTTTGTATTGACAAAAGGGAAGGGAATTAAGTCTTATGAGGAAATAGCCTATGGCACATGATACAAATGAATATAAGGGTTGTTACAAGAAGGGAAACAATTAATTAGAATAGTAGAGAAATGAGAATATGAGTTTAAATTGAGAAACTATCTCACAGACAATAACAAACTCAACCTTATTTAACTATGTTAAACAGCGCAGGAAAGGACAGAAGAGAGACATCTTGATCAGTAAAGGAAATAGTATAATAGTAGATTTAGATAACACTGTGGCATGTGCGATACCCGTGCACTGACCCAGCAATCAAGGAGCCTCAATCCTCACCACTAACACCAGTGAGGGGCGTCCATAAAGGATAATAAATACACACACAGTGAAGTACAACTTCCCTTAAGAGCACACAGATATCATAGTCAGTCTGGGGCTGGTTTCTCCCTTTCTCTCCAGGTCCCCAATAAGACTCCCCACTGGCATAGCTATAGGGTCCAGATTTCAGCCTAGTGGGCAAGCTAAAATCTCCAGCACCCTCTCTGTCCAACCAGTAATTGTTGTCCCTATCCACGTAGCTGACACACACTTTGAGATAAGAGCTACATACAAGCACATAGACACTCCTGGGGAAGGCTGGGAGAGGTTCTCCAACTGTGCCCCTTTTACCCAGACTATACAGTAGAAATCACTGCCACCACCCAGCTAATAGTTATCAGCTACTCAACGGCCCTTATTAAAGGGTGTCCAATTGTTATTGTGCAATATTATTATCCAAATGGTAAGTGTGACTGAACAGCAAAGATTATTTGGAGTGACTTGGTACAGTATCACTATATACATGCAATGTACTCTTAGAGCTTAAATTATCTCTACACAAAACAGCCACAGTTGAAAGGTTAAAAAATAAATAATAAATAATAAAAACACAAGACAATACTTCTTACTACACAGTGCTAGTCAAGAGTTCAGAGATCACAGGAAAATGCTTAAAATAATACAGTAAAATAGTTCTGACATCAACACAGAAAAACACTTAGACTAATCTCCCTATTTCCTAGCTATTTCTAAGAGAAATACTAAAGTCTATGATCCTACTTACATACAGATACAAACAGTGCTGGTGGTGTTGGATGTTCTCAAGACAAATGCTCTAATGCTCTCATTCTTTCTTTCCTTAAATTGGTAACATAGTACCACTGATTCATTTCAGATTACATCATTTCTTTCTGGTTCCCAGGCTAACAGACTCTCAGAGGTTAATAGCCCTTTTGATCTTGCAGCTGGTCAGGAACCAGAGCAATAAAATAAATTATATATGCAAATTCTAGCCATTAACTCTGGCCTCAAAACAATAGGCATAATTCCTTCATCCAGACATATCGGCTCCAAGTTTTGACATCAAAGAATTGACTTGTCAGCTTTGTTACAGCAGAGTGCACTGCTGAGCTAGGGTCTAAAGGAACCAATGGTGGGCAGCACAGATTGCCCCAACAAAATCTGCCAGTAGCAGGGGAAGCCATTAGAACAGGCACATGTCCAGGACCTAGGGTTAAATGTTTTGAATGCAACCAGTGGGGCCATGTGGCATACAGATGTCCATGGAGGCAAGTTGCTAATATGGAGCCTAGGGTTGCAAGCATATGATATGTTAGTGCAGCACTGCAGTGGGATTAGCAATGCCAACGCAGATGGGCTCTCAAGACAGGGAATGCAGTAAGGGGTACTCAGATAGGCCTAACCCGCTCAAGCAACATTTCTCAAGGGTCACTTGAAAAACTAGCTTGAGTTCCCTGGGGAGGGGGGATGTGTGAAGATATGTGAAGGCTGCCAGCCTAGCCAGATATAATTTTGTAGATAATTCTGTCATTTGTAAATATTAATATAAGCCACAGGCTTGTTCTCTTAAATAGGAAAAAATGTTGTTAAATGTGGAACTGCAAAAATGTAACAGCAGTGCACTCTTGCTTCTAGCTGCTTGCTAGGTATAATTGTCGCTTCTTCCCCAATTCATCTGAAGTAGCACATTGTCTATCAGTTAACCAGATCCTCATGTCCTCAGGCAAAGTGCTAAGGGCTAGTTCCCTCACCAAAAGGTTTGCCAGCCCTTCAAAAGTGGTGACCTGACATCCACTTACCCACCTATGAAAATAAGTGCTCAGTTCAGCAACATATTCACACACACTTTCATCTGCCTTACGTCTATGCTCATGAAATGTTTTCCTATACTTTTCAGGTGTTAGCTTAAACAATTCTAACAAACAGTTCTTAACCATAGTATAATTAAAACAGTCAACTTCAGACATTTTAGACAACACAGTTATAGCTTTACCATGGAGTAAGGGAGTCAGGAACTGTACCCAGAGCCTTTGGTCACCATCATACTGTTTACATACCCTTGCAAACATATGAATGAAACTATCAAAGTTATCACCATCTTTGAACTGCAGAAGAGATTTCCTGACCATTTGTGCTTCTGGGGTCCAGTTACTTCCTTCCCCATTACCTCCATGACTTTGGCGAAGAGTCAGCATCTCCTTCTCATGCTGCCTCTGCCTCTCCTTTTCCTCAGCTTTCTGGTGTAGCAGGTTCTCATTCTCCTCAGCCTGCAGACATCTCAATCTCTCAGCTGCTTCTGTTTCCAAGCACCTGGCCTCTAACTTAAGTCTCTTTAGCTCCAGATGGATTTTTAAGTTCTCTGCAGAAAGGTTGAACTGTCCATTCTCTGAGGTTGGTACATCTCCACTGCAGTCTGATCATCTTCCTGACTGCTGTTTTCTTATGCAGCTGTGACCAAAGCTGCAATCATGTCTGCCTTACTCAGGTTTCCAAGCACCAGTCCCCTAGCCTGGCGCATCTCAGCCAGCTGGCTCCTTGTCGGCATTCCGTACTCCTCTGCTGACATGCTGCATGCTCTCCCTGACTAACTAAGCTAACAAAAGAAATACAACAATTGTGATCTGAACTCTGATTATTCACTGCGTGGCTGATTAAGAGTACAAAGCACCTTCAGTGATTACTGTACACAAGCTACAGGAATTCACTCTATCCACACCACTACAAGCCAATTAGTATTTGCCAACCAATTAATATGTGGTGTGGATATCCCACCACTGCCAAACAATTAATATGTGATGCCCATGCAGTGGTCCAGCAATCAAGGAGCCTCAATCCTCAGCACTAACACCAGTGAGGGGCGTCCATATAGGGAAAGGATAATAAATACTCATACAGTAAAGTACAATTTCCCTTAAGAGCACAGAGATCACACTCAGTCTGGGGCTCATTTCTCCCTTTCTTTCCAGGTCCCCAATAACATTCCCCACTGCAACAGATATAAAGTCCAGATCTCATGTCTAGTGGGCAAGCTAAAACCTCCAGCACTCTCTCTGTCCAACAAGTGCTTTGTGTCCCTGCCCAAGTAGCTGACACACACACACACATGAAAACACACACACACCGCACACACACACACACACACACACACACACACACACACACACACACACACACACACACACACACACACACACACTTTGAGATAAGAGTTATATTCAACCACACAGACACTCCTGGGGAAGGCTGGCACAGGTGCTCCAGCTGTGCCCCTTTTACCCAGTCTATATTTAGAAATCACTGCCACCACCCAGCTAATATTTATCAGCTAATCAAAGGCCCTTATTAAAGGGCTTCCAATTATTACTGTGAAATATTATTATCCAAATGTAAGTGTGACTGAACAGCAAAGCGTATTTGGAGTGACTTGGTACAGTATCACTATATACATGCAATGAACTCTTACAGCTTAAATTATCTCTACACAGAACAACCACAGTTGAAAGGTTTAAAATATTTAATAAATAATAAAAACACAAAACAATACTTCTTACTACACAGTGCTATTCAAGGGTTCAGAGATCACAGGAAAATGCTTAAAATAATACAGTAGAATAGTTCTGACATCAACACAGAAAAAACATTTAGACCAATCTTCCTATTTCCTAGCTATTTCTAAGAGAAACACTAAAGTCTAAGATCCTACTTACATACAGATACAGACAGTGCTGAGTTGGATTTTCTCAAGACAAATGCTCTCATTCTCTCCTTCTTTCTGTCCTTAAATTGATAATACAGTACCACTGATTCATTTCAAATTACATAATTTCTTTCTGGTTCCCAGGCTAACAGACTCTCAGAGGTTAATAGCCCCTTTGATCTTGCAGCTGGTCAGGGACCCAGAGCAATAAAATAAATTATACATGCAAATTCTGGCCATTAACTCTGGCCTCAAAACAATAGGCAGAATTTCTTCATCCAGACATATCGGCTCCAAGTTTTGACATCAAAGAATTGACTTGTCAGCTTTGTTACAGCAGAGTGCACTTTTGTTACATTTTTGCAGTTCCACATTTAACACCATTTTTCCCATTTAAGAGAACAAGTGTGAGGCTTATATTAATATTTACAAATGACAGAATTATCTACAAAATTCTATCTGGCTAGGCTGGCAGCCTTTACCTATCTTCACAGCATGCTATGTGGATATATTTTTTCAAAAATAGAAGGTGATGGCACTGGAAAAAAGAGCAAGCTATGAGTTTTTGAATAATGAATTTCTATGCCCAGCAATAACAGAGACTGTCATGGTCACGAGCACTGTGGCATAGATTAGGAAAATACTTTCAGGACCAGATAATATATGAGGTTTGGTAACAAACCAATTTGTCCTGGGACATCTTCAAAGGGGATTAGATAAATGTTAGTGGGAACGAAGAGGGTAAGGGGAGATGAAAGGGTTAAAAGGTAATGAGGGATGACTAAAGGAAAATGAGTTAAGGGTAGGAAGGGGCTCAAGGGGTTTAGGCAAGTGTAACTGGGTAAGGAGTCACATTTTGATGTGAACTTGCTAGTGTGAGTTACATCCATTATGACCTGTAGGTACGGCTGGTGCTGGTAGGCCTTGGATCAACAATGGTGGTATGGGGTTTAAGTCACAGTATATCTGCTGTAGTATAGTGGTATTATACAGGTAGTGAGAGTTCGGTAGGGGTACTTACTAAACTTCATAAAGTTTTTTTTTTGTCTGTCTTCTCTGGGTATGGGGCTTCAGTTAACTGGTAACGCTGGGCTACAAGCCATGAGGCTTGCAGTATGCGTGGCTTTGGCTTAGGAGAATGGGGAGAGGTAAGTTTAAGGAACAGGTGGAGTGTTTCTTCGATGTTGGTTTATGCAAATGCTATTGGTGGCTGCATAATGCTAGGTGGCTCTTATAAATCTGAGGTGAGTGTAGTGGTTGGGGGGGATAGTGGCTTTAGCTTGTAGGATTCCGGCAGTTGGAAAAGGGTAGTTGGGGCCTGCAGAAACCTTTTCATGGAGTGGTCATTTTTTTGGTGTCAGGGCTGTGATCTGTGCCCTCCCACTATCACCCATGAGTGGTTTCACTTGCTTGGTTTAAACGTTGGGTTAGAGCTGATAAGTTAGATGAATTTCATCTCAGTGCATCTGTGTGTTTTCTTGCACTGTGCTTACCGGTGATATCCTTGTCAGAAAATGTAGGTGGAGTTATCTTGGCATGTAACCCCGAGTGTGCCCCAGTGCACTTCTGGGTAACAGCGAAGATTAAACACTACTATGCGTGACAGTGTGGAATTGCTTTAGAGGAGGCCGTGGGTCCTAATTTTATTACAGAGCTTCCGTGGGTCATAATAGTATTACAGAACATTTATTTCACATCCATCATTAAATTGGTGCCTTAATGATTTTACATTCTACGTTATTGAGTGCTGCAAAGTAGGTTTGTTATTTTATACAGTCCCAGTGACCTTGATCAGAGAATGCAAGTGTGTTGTGCAGCATACCTCTGAACTGTACAGATTCTTGTAGAATGTCAGTTTTGCCTCATATTTGTTCCATTTTTTTCATAAAATTCTGTTTTTCTGGTGTGTCAAATGGTAAAAACTGAAGTTAGGAATAATAGCAGACATTTGAGTTTTAGACTTTGTACCCTTCAGAAAATTCATGCAAAACCTGCTCTGTCAACTTTATAAGTTTGTAAGAGCAAAGGAGGAAACCTAAATTAGACGATTGAACATTTTTGCATGAACCCATGAGCTCAGATGAAAGTTTATGGCCGGCTGTGGTTAACACTCCCAGCTGGACTAGATTAGTTGTATTATTTTCCAGGAAATTTTCCAAGAGCAGCAGCAGCCAGAGATGCACAAAACTTAGATGAGGGAGAGAGAGAAAAAAAAGAGTGTTAGAGAGCAAAAGGGTTTAAAGTTGTTGAGAGGTATGAAATGATTTAGGATTGTTTTCAAAACAGTGTATTGGTGATTTGTTTCAGAGTATCTCATGCACAGTTTCTGGGCAGGCTGGCTAACATTGCACTGCAATTTTGATCTAGAGCGTGGAAGAACAGTTAAAAAAAAAAAAAAAAAAAAAAAAAACAGCTTGCAGGAGGAAGCAAATGTATTTGAAGGTACCCCGCTATGTAATTTACTTGGAAAACAAACGTGGGCAGACTGACAGTGGTGGAAGGGGTATTTGTTGTGCATACCTGTTGATTAACAACTTGGGTATTTGTACCCAGCATATGCTACTCTCATTCAGAATATAATAGATAATTATAATAGGTGCTGGATATTGGTTTGTCTGACAATGCAGGGTTAACTATGGAGGATGGGGTCGGAAGATAGCAACTGGTTTTGAGTTTCGGACTTCTTCTCCTCTCAGGGATAGTATTTTAGCAAACTTATGGGTTGGTTAGAGCATTATTTAAGGGTTTGTCCCCTGTTTAATAGGTTGACCTTGTTCCAGGAGGTTATGAGGTATGCACCATATTATGGTAGCCCTATAATTTTATGCATTTTCATGTAATTGTAGTTACCTGGCATAAACTGGCATATTGTTTACAGGGGAGTTACGTAAGGAAGCCAGGAGCTGGCAATGGCAATGAGGGGAGTTATGCTGATGTAACACTGGTTAATTGTCTTCTTCTTAAAGTAGTAAAGAGCAATAGCTTAGAAATTGTCCCTATATTATGTTGTTGGCCAGCTGTTATTTATAGCTTTGTTAGAAGTTTGTCTTAGTGAAATTGGGGGGATGAGAAGCACGTATTTTGTTGATATATTGCAGTGCGTGGACATTTCTGCCCTGAGGTTGCAGAAGCGATGGAATTTAATTCATTTATGCCTTTCTTTATACTTTGGGTTTCTCCATTCAAGGTTTTCATATCTGTAAGATAACTTATGGAGACGTTAAGGGGGGAGTCGTACTGATAACATCTGCCACATAGATATGTTCAATTTGTAAAGGCGAGGTGATTGATTGTTTTTTCTTTTGCAGATCGTGGAGGTATGGAATTTGAGTGGGCATCAGTTGGTAACCTGAAGGAAGGGGAATTGAAAGGTGATGGAAGCTATTTCAATGGAGTCCCAGTTGTTTGTGTGGTGCACAATGCTGTCAGAGATGGGTGAGTGCTGAGTGAGCAGTGGTCAGTGCCCTCCTGACATGACTTTGAAAGGTAATGGATTTTTCTTGTATGGATTTTGTTAGTTGGAATTGTGCACAATGGGGTTGCAGAGGGTGGTATGTTTGTGTCAAGGTAATGCAGGGCTGGGGCTGTGTATGGGGAGTTTGGTGTTGCAGGTGGGGCAGAATCACAAAAATCATAGCAGCATAGGAAACTATGAGGTTAATGGTTTTAGGGTTTGTTGTAGGTTAGCCGAGTCCAATTTCTTATTTCTGCATACGGTTCCTTCTGTCCATAAAGGGACATGGGTGGAATCCTGGGGTGAATTTATAGTCATTCATACAGCTTGGTAAAGGGATAGATAGATGAGGTGTGCTTATCATTTCAATCGTGGCTTTCAGGTAGTTATGTGTTATTGAAGTTGTATGATTATCAGTGAGTATCACTTTAAGTGGGTTGCTTGGGAACGGGTTAATAACTTGGTAGTTTACCATCGCATGGCCTTTGGGTTAATTTACTAGGGATAGACCTTGGGGCAGATGAATAAGGTTGGTTGTGGGCATATGACAGATAACATAAAGTAGATGGAAAAGGGGATTGTTTCAGTCATGGTAAGGCAGGGTGAATGGAGCACATTGAGGTCACAGGTAATTCTACTTTGGGTACATTGAGTCATGTCAGAGTTACTGCAGTTGGGTGGTGTGGGGGTAAGCGAAGAGTTACTTTGGGGGAAGGGTACAACTGTGTTGGGGATTCTTTATGTGGAGTGTGGGATTTTCACAAAGGAGTTAGAGTCACAATAGTTATAACATCATATGAAGTTATTAGGCTAATGGCTCCAGGGCTCTTGCAAGCCAGCCAAGTTCAGCCCTTGACTTCAAATGGGTGGAGCCCTTAAGCTGAATTTAGTTACCCATCCAAATGCTTAAACGGTGTTCATGGAGGGTCAGAGATGTCTTCTGTCAGACAGAAAGTTGGTGTCTAATCTTAGGGTGGCATCATAGGGGTGACATTTGTCCCTCAAGTAGATACTGGTAATGTCACATACCAGGTTAAGGTTTCAGAAAGTAGCATATGGATTATTTCATTGGTGCCTTGGGTGGGCATTGAATGGATGGAAGGTTGGATGGCATATGTCAGCTGTTAACAACATGTCAGGTTCGAGGGGCATTGTAGGTATGTGAGAGTTGGGAATATGTAGGAACTAGGTATTGCTGAGTCCAGGTTATTTATATAGTTTAAGCAGGACACGGTTTTGGGTTTCCTAACATTTATTTCAGGTTGTTGTATTACTGATTGTGAAGATGACATGTTGAAAGGGAAGCCTTAAAGGAGAAAGTCAAGGGTAAGCAGTGCATTAAGGATGAGTTTGGGTAGACAAATTGCTTTGCTCATAGGAGTTTTATTGGCTTTAATGCGACTGGAGGGTGAGGTTATTATTTAGGGGGGATTGGTGAAGTTGGTTTTAATTTAGCAGGCATCAGTTTTGCAGAGGAATGTGAGGGGAACAGGGGTTTGTTTTCATTTGGTTGATATGATAGTGGTAGGGTTTGTTGGTTCTGACAGCCGAGGCATAGCAGGTGGAGATTAGAAGGATTAGATGCTTGTGGCGGGTCCATGGGGCTGGTTATAAGGTAAATTCTATGGTAAGGGGAGTGTTATTTTGGTCAAATAGCTGCAGCCACCAGGGGTAGGAGATTAGTGGGTTGGATTGAGTAAGCTGGCTCAGGCTTGTGAGCAAGGTGGAGTGTTTTGTGAATGTGGATTTAAGGTCCGATTCACTATAGTTTCATGGGAGACAGGGCTAGGGTTAATTTACTAGATTCTGGATGGTGGTTCATATAAGTGTACAGTAGGTGCCTTATAAGGAAGATTGGCTGACATTGCTCATGAAGAAAAGTGGTTAATGGGGGTTTGGTATGTGGAGGGTCAGTTGTTCTAGTTAGTTCAGTTACTGTTTCGTGGATGCATTCATGTCATTAACAAGGGGGTTTGATTGCCAGTTGTGTGTTTGTTTTTGTGTTTTCATGGATGGTGAATATGATGAGGGGGTTATTAGACAACTGCTTCATTAAGAAGGGAAATGGCAGTTGGTTATTAGTATATCCATTGGGTAATCAAGTAGCTGCATTTAGGCATGATGGCATGTCTGTGATCTTGTTTGACCTGGTGACATTGGGCATTGTCAGGTTTGGTGGTATTTTGTGCATACGTAGTTTTTGCATGGCTTAGGTTTACTGTTTGTGGCGTAATTGGGGTCATACTGCTAAAAGGCCAAAATGGTGGTTTAAACGTTTTAATGCTTATATTGGGTATTTGGTGATGGCAAGATTGCTATTAAAAGGAATTTTAAAAAGAGGTCTCAGGTTGGGATATTCCTTGGGCAACAAAATGGGGCAGCAATCTGATGTGTTAGTATGCAATTGCCTCTGTTTGATTTCAATTGTCAGTGGGCTTACTGTTTGGTTGTTTAGTTGGCTAGTAATGATCCGAGAATCATGAAGCTACTAGGGGTATGGTAGTTGAGTAACTGAGTATTTCATTCATATACAGTGGGCATGCTAGGTTATGGTTTTGTTATTTTAGCATTGGAGAGGGTTTAGTGGTTTGCTTTCAGTGGGACAGACAAAGGGCTATTTTGTTTATGTGATAGGGATTTCAAAGGTGAAGGCTTGGATACAGTTTATTTAGGCTGGATGGGATATACTGGATGATGTTTGGCTTAATGTCTTTTAATGTCAGTTAGGTTGTTGGAAGCTTGGTCAGGGAGAGGGGGAGCAGCCTGGTCAGGCTGGTGGGTGGAGAAGAGGACAGGTTTGCCCTCTTCTGTTCCCCCTCTGGTTTTGGAGGTTCATTTCAATGAGCTGGGAAAGGAAAGAGAGCAGTTGGACACTGCTTGATAAATAAATGAATGGAGGTAAGGATTCTCTTTATTTGGTTGGATGTTTAATTCAATAAATGGCAAATGAAGTGAGTAGTGGGACACTGCTTCATAAGTAAAGTAAGCAAGAAGAGGTATGGACGCTGCTTAGTGGATCAGGGTGAGTAAGGTCATGCTGTCCTGGTAACATTACATGGATGTTTATGCTGTGATTAAAATCAACTATACTATGTTTCAGCTGTAATTAATATTGGTTAACAAAGTTATGCTTATGGAACTTCAACAAAGGTCGTCAAATGTCATTCTGTGTGATGTGTTTATTGAAAGGGACTAGGACAATAATGGTTTCTTTTTATTGAATATTAAAGAAAATGTATTATGACCTTTGAGCTTTCTTTTTCAACAAAGCCTTTTAACAATTGTATGTCTTCAATGGAAATATGTAAGGAGAACTCTGATATCATATGGGGTTGACAGTTTTAGAACAATCAGTCTCACAAGCATTATTGATAATTGCTTTAAAAGGATTTTGATTAAAAAATCATGGGCCATATTAAATGGGAATACATACAGGGCCATGAGTCAGCATGGATTCACACTAGGGAGATCAACCACAACTAATCGTATAGACTTCTATTCTGATGTGGCATGGGCAATTGATAATAAGATCCCAGCTGATGTAGTGTATCCTGACTTTGCAATAGCCTTTGAATCAGTTCATCACTGTCTGTACTAACAGCTATTGAGAAATGGGCTTTAATATGTACATTGTCTGATGGGTTGCAGACTGGCTGAGTGATAGGAAAGGTAAAGTCTGCATATATGAACTAGATCAAGGGAATTTGATATCAAAGGTGAGTACCACAGAGATCAGTACTGGGTCCCTTTTCATCCAATATGCTTATGTCAACTTTTCCATTGACAAGGTTGACTTTTTCAATAGAGACTGCAGGAAATACAAATATATCTGGAGAATCTATATTTAAGTGGCCATTCAAATGGAATAACATTTAATAGCTTGAAGTGGTAGGTTTTGCACTTGTTAGCAAGAAAACAATATACCTTTGTTCTTATCTCCTTCAATAAAACACATCACACCGAATGACGTTTGATGACCTTTATTAAACTTCCATAACATGGTTTTGATTAGCCATATTATTAATTACAACTGAACATAGTACAACTGATTTTAGTCACAGCATAAACATCCCCGTAATGTTAATCAGGATAGTGTGACTTTACTCATCTTGACCCAGTAAACAGCGTCCATACCTCTACTCACTTACTTTAGTTATGACGCAGCATCCATCAACTCACTTCATATACCATTTATTGAATTACACATTCCACCAAGTCCTTTACTTATGAAGCAGCGTCCAACATCTCACTTCATATACCATTTACTGAATTACACATCCCACCAAGTCCTTTACTTATGGAGCAGTGTCCAACAACTCACTTCATATGCCATTTATTGAATTACACATCCCACCAAGTTATTTACTTATGAAGCAGCGTCCAACAACTCACTTCATGTACCATTTACTGAATTACCCCTCCAACCACATAAGCAGCGTCCTTACCTGTGCTCACTTATATTTACTTCTTATTGCCTCCAACTGCTCACTTTCCTTTCCCAACTTATTGAAATGAACATCCACACACCAGAGGGGGAACAGAAGAGGGCAAACCTGTTCCTCTTCTCTGCCCACCAGTCTGACCAGGCTGTTCCCCGTCACTCTTACCAAAATTTCCAACAGCCTAATCACTAAGCCAAACATCATTCAGTGTACCCATCCACTATACACCAAACTGGATCCCCATCAACCAAAAACTGTCATATAATTAACACAAACACCAGTTGACTAAATGATTAAAATAATCCTTCCTGCCATACAAACCACCAAACCAAACCCCCAAATTATACACTCCAACCCAACACCTCCAGTCACAGTTGTAACAAATGCAAATCCCAATGACCCTCCATCCCCTTCCCCTCCTTACCATGCTCTGTCCAACTCTTCACTTAACCATAAAGGGGAACCTGATCACATACATCCTTCTGACTACCATCACCCCCCAGATGCCACATTCAATCAAAGTAGCACTGGCCATTGAGCAACCCCTCTGCTTAACCTTTCCACAGGAAGGTCAACCCAACTACCATGCCCTCCAAATTCTAATCTATACTAACCGTATTGTGATACCACCCCACCTGTGGACAAGTCCAAACTCCCCCTAAATAACCCCATCTACTCCCTCTACTCTGCCCTTAACTCACCTCAGCCTCACTTGCCTCCATACTACTCCCTACCACAACAAGCCTGACATGGCTGAATGAGCACCTCATGGTAGCTAACCTGTGCCCTCCTTGTTCACCACTCCAGCAAAGCAGTATCCATCACCCTCAGGTCACCAACTGATGTAACTCTATCCATATCCTTTTACGACCTCACTGCCTATCATTACAGCTACTGGCAGTATGTCCACTATGCGCTCATCCCTCCTTGATCTGTAAAAGAAAAGAAGCTGTTAATGCACTGTCATAAACCAAAATATCTTAACATTGAGTGCTATCAAGGTGACCCACTGCCATATTCCCGCCATCAACTCTTTCCAATGTAAGTATGAGTTAGGGCTCCCCTCCTATTCATTCCCCCTTTTTTATATATAGCCTGCTTAACCTTCCCAGTTGAAGTTGTTAATATGTCATTGTTGCCTCACAGCAAGAGGTTCTCCCATTCGATTCTTGGCTGGAGCGCCTTCTGTGCGGAGTCTGCATGTCCTCCCCGTGGTCGAGTGGCGTTCGAAAGACATGCGTGAATGGGTGTGCCTTCATTGAAGGTTGGGCATCGGGCTGGCACCTCGGCACCATAAAAATCAACTGCCAATCATTAGCAGACTGGAGTTCCGCTGTGGCGACCCCTAACAGGGAAAAGCCGAAAGAAGAACAAACCATTAGTATGTGTACCACATTCTGCTCCTCTGCTCCCCCTTAGCTTGCAAGCAATGACACAAGTGAAAAGCTCAAAAAACACACATACCTCTTGACCTCTTAGCCCAGGTAATGTGGACATATCCCATACTTCTAAGTGTTCACAAGCCATAAGTAAAAGAAGGGCCGAGGTATCCTCTGAATGGTTTAAAGTGAGAAACTCAAATGTCTGTCATTATATTCAAATGTCAGTCTTTAATGCTTTGCCACTAATTGCCAAAAAATAGAACTCTATGAAAAAAACCCAATTATGAAGCAAAATCTAAACATTCTATGAAAGTCTATATAATTGAAAGGCATGACATCACCTCAATATAAGGACGGTTTTAGGCCCCCCCCACTTGTTTACCCACCTTTCCTTCCACTCGCTCTTTGTAATATTTAAGTTTCTTAGGGGTATAATAGATGGAATACAAATGGCAGAACCCACTTTCTGAATGCAATTCTCCCTGATTTGCCCTAATCCCACCATGTTATGCAAACATCGAACCAAAACCCCAGAGATGCTGCAACCATGTCACAGTTGAATGGTATGTACGTAACCCCAACTGTTACCCTACTGAAGCCTCTGGTGCACCAGCTGAATTACTCATGCACAGCCAATAAAATTCTTTGCTATCTGTCACTCCTTGTATCAACATATACCCTTTAATGCAATAAAACAATATCTGGACAAAGCCAGAAGAATGGGAGAGGGAGCGACAAAAGCCGAAATAGGGACAGCATGAAAATATTCCTCCCCCAAACCTAGAAAGCCAGTAGAATCAGATGAATGGGAGAGGGAGTGATAAAAGCCGAAATAGGGACAGCATGAAAATATTCCTCCCCCAAACCTAGAAAGCCAGTAGAATAACAAA
>NC_056742.1:416975025-417002525 GCF_019279795.1 Protopterus annectens
TATATATATATATATATATATATATATATATATATATATATATATATACATATGGGTCCACTCTTAAAGCTCAAAGTTTCAAAACTTCAAATTTCTTATGGTCTAGACCATAAGATTGAAGTTTTGATACTTCCCAACTTCGCAAAAAAAAATAAAAACAATTTTTTTTATGTTCTTGCAGGGAGGCAAGCTCCCCTGCAGCCCTACACCCCCTGCTAATTAAATATACCAACCCAGACATTGCACTACAGCGAGCAAATCAACAAATTTCCCATTCTGAGCTGCACAGCAATCTCCATTTAAACAGTTTGAGGTTTCAAAACTTAAGTCTTATGGTCTCAACCATAAGAAATTTGAAATTTTGAAACTTCAAGCTTTAAAAGTAGACCCCTATAAATATATATATATATATATATATATATATATATATGTGTGTGTGTGTGTGTGTGTGTGTGTGTGTGTGTATGTATTTACTGTACATATGCACAATCTTTTTTTGTGAGTGTGTTTGTGCAGGTGTGTTTAGGCTTACTGAATTTCACCGAAAGGCTCATTTAATTATATAACTTTGCTTTACCCTGACTCTTCCCTTACTTAATTTAGTCAAGTCCAAGTTAGTACCAATAGCAGAGAAGGGATAGTCCTCCTGTAATTAAAATGTTATTGAAATCAGATATTTGAAGGAGCAAATATTTTCTTTTTGTGTGTTTGTATGTATGGCATACATATGTGTAGTTATATGTTTGTAATCAAAGAGGCTGAATACTCATTCGGTAAAACGGGTAGTGTGAGTGCCCAAAAAAAGAACAACTTAACATATGAGTGAATGCTCATTTCTGTGAACTTTATATGGTTGAATAAACAAAAATACACTGCATAAACCAAAAAAACAACAAAAAACAAAAAGCTAGAACCACTGAGGCCAGAAATAAAACATAGCAATCACACAAGTAGTGTCCAAAGCATTTAATGGTGCTTCTTGGTACCTTGGCTTGAAAGCCTCAGTGATTGTAGCTTTTTGTGTTTTGTTGTTCATATGGTTGAAGTAAGTTTTCATATAGTGTGGGAAAGTAGGGAAATGCAGGAAATGTTTGACTAATGAAGTGCTTGTGTGAAGAAAAAAGGGCAAAATGTTGTTAAGAGATAAAAAAGATTATGGTGCAGGAGTAGCGTATCCAGCCCCCCTGTTTATATTAAAATATCGAATGATGTGGGCCGATATCAATGTTGATGTTGAGGCTGTGGATTTAATGGATTCCAATGAACTAAAACAAGATGCTGCTGATTCCAGCCATAGGGCCCCTTTAGAATTCGCCCCTCTGAGGAGGTCGGAACGACTGATGAATGAGAGGGAGGACCATCAGGATGTTCCCGGCCAGAAGAACAACAATGTTTGGAGTACCTATCACCCCAGAGGCAGAGGTAAGCAGAGGGGGAGGGGTTGGTAATCCTTGACCACACAGGTTGTGATATCATCACCAAAGATAGTGGTGACTTTAAGATGTACAATTTTAGTGATTTTGATGTCTGATTGATTAATTTAAAATTGTATGTCGAAAAGGTTAATTTTAATTTCCTATTTTTTGAGAATGGTCCACATTTACAACCAGTCAATAATTGTAAAAAAAAACAAGTGCTTTTAATCCACCATTACAACCAGTTATACAGTTGTTTGAGAAAATGTGTGAGTTTGATATCATAAGATGGGTTTCTTCCCTCACAAGGGATGGCCTTAACCTTAACTGGGATGAAAAGAAATTACTTAAGGTTATTACATCCAACAAAGATATCAGGGTCATGAAACCAGACAAGGGTGGGGGTCTTGTTGTTATGAACACCAATGATTATGTGAACAAAATGTTAACTTTGTTATATTCTGATACGTACGATGAGGTGTCCTTAAATGAAATGACCCTAGCATATAGGGGATTGCATATGATATTGAATGATTTGTTAATTAATGGACAGATCGAAGAAGGTGAATATAACTTTCTTAGTGTAACATACCCAAGGACCCCCACCATTTTTGTAATTCCTAAAATTCACAAGAGTTTGGTTGACCCACCTCTTCATCCAATTGTTGATGCAAAAGCCTCCAAGATCCTTCCCCTAGCAAAATTTGTTGATTTACATTTAAAGGTGTTAGTAGCAAAGTTTCTCTTCATGTTAAAAGATCCATGGGATTTTTTGTCATGATGAACACAGGACTTGTATAATTATGACTTGTTGTTTGTAACCATTAACATTAAGGATTTTTTTCTCAGTTATTCCCCCTGAAACAGGATTGGAATGGTTTTATAGCATTCTAAGTGACTATTCTGACTTAGAATATACTAGAATTCTAACCCTTAGAACTTTAATGGAGGGAGTTTTAGAGAACAACTTTATTGTTTTTGAAAATCAGTTGTTTAAACAGAAATTTGAAGTGGCAATGGGGACAGTATGTGCCCCCATTTTTGTCAATTTGGTCTTGACCTATTGAAAGAAGACTAAGGTGTTTACTTCCAATTTTTGTGAGTGTTGGTCTCTGTATGGCTGTTTTTTAAACAACTATTTTTTGGCATGAAACTAGTGAAAAGTTAGATGAGTTTTTTCAATTGTTAAATAGTTCTACTGTTTCTTTGGAATTCACTATGAATGTACAAACTGAACAAATCAATTACTTAGATGCATGCATTATCAAAAGTAGGGAAACTAAACAAGTTATATCTACCCTATCATTTTAATGGCTGGCACCCCTTCACCAGAAGAAATCACTGGTGAATGGACAATGTGTTAGGTTAGCTCGGATGGTGAGTAACAAGGCCATGTTTGTGGTAGAATGTAGTAAACTTCGGGAGATGTTGTTAAAGAGGGGTTACCCCCTAATGTTCCTGAACAGTATTTTTGAGGAAGTGAATGGTAAGAGGCAAGTGGGTTTATATACCCCACTGTAGGAAAAATTAATGGGGCTAATAAGAATACTAGTAGGGGGACCGACAAGGTAGGCCGAAATAGCGATTTTGCATTAGGTAAAGTCCTGGTATTACCTTTCAATTTGCACTTTGATCAAATTAGGTGTATTATCTTTAGAAATTGGAACATTTTTGCAATGGATGGTGACAACTTAAATAAGGTGGGGACTAAACCAGTTGTTGTATATAAAAAGGACATAAGCTTCAAAACTTTACTGGAGAGGCCCATTAACAGGGGCAGAAATGGAGGGATGGCCAAATGTGGCCATTGTAAGCAATGTACATATATTTTAGAAGTGGCCAGTCTGTCCTTGGAAGGGTACGGGATTATTGAACTAATACGCAGATATTTTTGTGATAGTAAGGGGGTCATCTATGTGGCCAAGTGTCAGAGATATGAAGGATTCTATATAGGCAAGACTAAAAGAGCCCTTAGAGATAGACTCTGTCAACATCAATATTGTATTAGTAAAAGCGATGAAAAGAATGCTTTATTTAAGCACATTAATAGCAATCCCACCCATTTCTTCAAATTTATAATTATTGACCATGTAGATTTGGGCCCTAGAGGGAGACCAGCGGCTGAATATTTAGAACTGAAGGAATTAAAGATGGCAGCTTAGGTGTCATGCCACTGCATTCCCTGGTCTAAATGATGTGGTGTCCATCAGGAGTGTTTTGAAGCTTAAAGCCACATGGGCATTTTAATATTAGATAGGTGCCCTATCTGTATATAGAAAGGAAGTTAATTCATTTTTATTTATATTTATGTGTGTGTTTATGTATGTCTATGGTTAATACTTTTTTCACGTGCATTTGCATTTATATATATTTTTACATATTTAATTTTATATGGTATTATGCACAGTCATTATTTGCAGATGTAAGTTTGGTTTTTAAATTGTTTTTAAAGACATTATGCTCAGTTATGTTAGGCAGTCAATTAATCATGTGGTCGGGTTAGCATATAAATATGGAAGTGATTTTAACTGCGGTGCATTCTGATAAAGTCCTTAGTACCAGGACGAAAACACTTAATGTGAAATAAAATGGATTTTTCAGCTTCCTGTTCTGCCTTTTTTGTATTTATTAGTTTGTAGTGTTATTGTTTATTGGTTATGAAATCAGATATTTGAAGGAACAAATATTTTCTTTTTGTGTGTCTGTATGTATGGTATACATATGTGTAGTTATATGTTTGTAATCAAAGAGGTTGAATATTCATTCGGTAAAACGGGTAGCGTGAGTGTGAGTGTGCAACATATGAGTGAATGCTCATTTTTATGAACTTCATATGGCTGAATTACGTTTTTATATGGTGTGGGAACACAGGGAAATGCAGGAAATTTTTGACAATGAGGTTCTAGTGTGAAGATATGGAAAATCATATTATAATGGTTAGTTTGTTCTTAATTGCCAATGTTTGCTGGTTAGGGTTAGATTAAGAGCTAGGGAAAGGGACGAGTGTGTGTGTGTGTGTGTGTGTGTGTGTGTGTGTGTGTGTGTGTGTGTGTGTGTGTGTGTGTGTGTGTGTGCATTGTCTTGTTTAGTGCTGTGTGTGTGTGTGTGAGTGTGTGTGTGTGTGTGTGTGTGTGTATGTGTGTGTGTGTGTGTGTGTGTGTTGTCTTGTTTAGTGCTGTGTGTGTGTGTGCGCATTGTCTTGTTTAGTGCTGTGTGTGTGTGTGAGTGTGTGTGTGTGTGTGTGTGTGTGTGTGTGTGTGTGTGTGTGTGTGTGTGTGTGTGTGTGTTGTCTTGTTTAGTGCTGTGTGTGTGTGTGTGTGTGTGTGTGGGTGTGTGTGTGTGTGTGTGTGTGTGTGTGTGTGGGTGTGTGTGTGTGTGTGTGTGTGTGTGTGTGTGTGTGTATGTGTGTGTGTGTGTGTGTGTGTGTGTGTTGTCTTGTTTAGTGCTGTGTGTGTGTGTGTGTGTGTGCGCATTGTCTTGTTTAGTGCTGTGTGTGTGTGTGAGTGTGTGTGTGTGAGTGTGTGTGTGTGTGTGTGTGTGTGTGTGTGTGTATGTGTGTGTGTGTGTGTGTGTTGTCTTGTTTAGTGCTGTGTGTGTGTGTGTGTGTGTGTGTGTGTGTGTGTGTGTGTGTGTGTGTGTGTGTGTGTGTATGTGTGTGTGTGTGTGTGTTGTCTTGTTTAGTGCTGTGTGTGTGTGTGTGTGTGTGTGTGTGTGTGTGTGTGTGTGTGTGTGTGTGTGTGTGTGTTGTCTTGTTTAGTGCTGTGTGTGTGTGTGTGTGGGTGTTGTCTTGTTTAGTGCTGTGTGTGTGTGTGAGTGTGTGTGTGTGTGTGTGTGTGTGTGTGTGTGTGTGTGTGTGTTCTCTTGTTTAGTGCTGTGTGTGTGTGTGTGTGTGTGTGTGTGTTCTCTTGTTTAGTGCTGTGTGTGTGTGTGTGTGTGTGTGTGTGTGTGTGTGTGTGTGTGTGTGTGTGTGCTCTTGTTTAGTGCTGTGTGTGTGTGTGTGTGTGTGTGTGTGTGTGTGTGTGTGTGTGTGTGTGTGTGTGTGTTCTCTTGTTTAGTGCTGTGTGTGTGTGTGTGTGTGTGTGGGTGTTGTCTTGTTTAGTGTTGTGTGTGTGTGTGTGTGTGTGTGTGTGTGTGTGTGTGTGTGTGTGTGTGTGTGTGTGTGTGTTCTCTTGTTTAGTGCTGTGTGTGTGTGTGTGTGTGTGTGTGTGTGTGTGTGTTCTCTTGTTTAGTGCTGTGTGTGTGTGTGTGTGTGTGTGTGTGTGTGTGTGTGTGTGTGTTGTCTTGTTTAGTGCTACTGTTAGGAAAAGGGTTTTTAGTACTCTAATATGCAGGGCTGGCAGTAAGGCCAGGGTTAAAGTAATTGTTACCACACGAGTCATGTTGTGGAGTACAGCAGCATTTAGCATCAGTGAATCAGTGAACTACCTTAAAGTAAAATTTCTAGTTGTTCATGCTGCAGAATACAGGGGTTCAGTCAGAGCAAACAAACAAAATGATATGGAGCAAAAATATCTGGACAGCATTCTAAATGTTAAAGTCCTGACAAATGATGGATAGTGAAGTAGGTATAACAGTTTTTAAATTAATATCACTAAAGAGGAGGAAACTTAATAGCACAACATTATCTTTGAAGTTTAAGAAACTGTGGATTAAATTTAACAGTCACAGGATGAAATTCACTGCAGATTAAAAAGCAATAATTAAGGTTAGATTATTGTTTTCAATATATTCCTTAAGAACTCAAAAAGCCAAATGCAGTGCTGCTATCAGTTGAGGCAGGAGACTCACGTAAACATAAAAGAGAGCAATCCAAATCCAAGTGTGTGACCCTCCAGTGGCAATGAAACGAGATTCAAAGGAACTTCAAATAAGATGCATTCATAAAAAATAATAAAGTTTATTCCAATGAGTGAGCGCTTTCGCCAAAGGCTTCTTCAGACTCTTAAAACAATGAATAAAACTGTTTGAATCATTTTTAAACCATCCTTAAGCTTCCTATTGGACATTACAAATTGATATGTCACATGTTATCTTGTCTTAAAGGAACAGATACTCAAAAAAGTTAACATAGTTAAATGCAACAATATTTAGAAGGAATACTTCCAAATATACAATTAATGATCAGAATGTCCATGCAAATAAGTAAAAAATATGCATATACCCTGATACATTCTAAAAATAAAAGGAGCATTGTGCTTGGTCCTATATCATTCTACAATCATTAAAAAACTGTTGCTACATTCATTAAAAACCCTGAACATTCTCTCTCCTCATGGTGTTAAAAACATTAAAATCCTTAGATAAACAGCAAGTTTTATCGCGTTTCAATATCTAGCATCTCTACTAAGATAGTGGTGTGTCGAATGCAACTTTGCATATATCAGGTTAAAAAACTAATATAGCGAGAACTCTGTACTAAAAATGTAAGCGTACCTTTACCACAAAACAACATAGCGAATGTAATGTATTTCGCGATGTGCCTCATCAAGGAGTCAATACTGTCTATTTTAGGCACAGGACAGCACGAATATAGGCTCACCTTTTTTTCTTAGAAATTTAAACATTGTTTCTGTTGTTCAGTACTTAGATGCTTAGAACGTGCTCACCGCACGTTGAGTTACCATAGCGCATGAAGTTATGTTGTACTCAATTGCATTCAGAGTTCCTATAGCACACGGCACTTTACAACTTGTAAACAGTTTGTTTTACGTGGAATCTAAGAGGTTCCTATTTGTGGAATTTTTTAATCTTGGACAACAGCCTTTCACCGATATGATGAGGTCTGACTCCTTGATGAGGCACATCGCGAAATACATTACATTCGCTATGTTGTTTTGTGGTAAAGGTACGCTTACATTTTTAGTACAGAGTTCTCGCTTTATTAGTTTTTTAACCTGATATATGCAAAGTTGCATTGACACACCACTATCTTAGTAGAGATGCTAGATATTGAAGCAGCGATAAAACTTGCTGTTTATCTAAGGATTTTAATGTTTTTAACACCATGAGGAGAGAGAATGTTCAGGGTTTTAATGAATGTAGCAACAGTTTTTAATGATTGTAGAATGATATAGGACCAAGCACAATGCTCCTTTTATTTTTAGAATGTATCAGGGTATATGCATATTTTTACTTATTTGCATGGACATTCTGATCATTAATTGTATATTTGGAAGTATTCCTTCTAAATATTGTTGCATTTAACTATGTTAACTTTTTTGAGTATCTGTTCCTTTAAGACAAGATAACATGTGACATATCAATTTGTAATGTCCAATAGGAAGCTTAAGGATGGTTTAAAAATGATTCAAACAGTTTTATTCATTGTTTTAAGAGTCTGAAGAAGCCTTTGGCGAAAGCGCTCACTCATTGGAATAAACTTTATTATTTTTTATGAATGCATCTTATTTGAAGTTCCTTTGAATCTCTGCTTTTCGTTTCATTGCCACTGGAGGGTCACACACTTGGATATTCCTTAAGAAACTTTATCAGATACTGAGATGCAAAGTTTGGGGTTAAAGATTAAGTGCAAGCATTTTTTTTGTTTTGTTTTTCTCCATTTCTTTTTGTTATAATTTTGCCCTTGACTGTAACATGGTCTTTCTTATTCTAAAATGTGTAGTTTTTACTTCTGTCACTTCAGTGGATCTATATTTATTAAGTTTAACAAACTGGTGTTTCTGTTTACTGAGTCAGACAATAGATCAATAAATAAGAACAGTTATATTCAATTGGATGATAACAAAAGTAAGATGAACAGAATAAGATTCTTAGTAAGGTGGATAAGCTTTGAAAACAGTGTAATAAAACAGATGTAAAACTAATAAACTATTGTTTACCAATGGATTGATTGACCACTTTTAGGGAGAATACTACAGATGTATGAATCTTATATACAGGAAAAAAATGAAAGAAAAAAATATATGTATTCATTTATTTATTAACATTTTTTTACCAGGAAAGTCCAACTGAGACAGAGCCCATTTTCAGTGGAGGCCGGGGGAGAAACACTCCAGACACATGTTTTTGGAATATGCAAGGGAACTGGAACACCCGAAGGAAACCCATGTAAATGCAGGGAGGACATACAGACTCTACACAGAAGGCACCCAGCCAAGAATCAAACCAGAGAACCTCTTGCTGTGAGGCAACAATGCTAACTGCTGCACCACTGTGCTGCTGAAAATGAAAAAAAAAAAAAAAAGAAAGAGAAACCACCGGAGAGTGAAGTGATTTATCAGCTTTGAAAGTTGGTAAAAAAAGTTAGCACTTATACAGAGTGTAGTTTAGCTCTCAACTTCTTTGATTAAGAATTCTGAGGCAAATCCAAAAATAATGGGCGGACAAAGAACCAAATCTGGGGCAGTTTTTAAGTCTATAATTCACTTGGGGGAAGGGTTGCACAATGGTTAGGTCTTTACCTCACAGATACAAGGTATTGGGATTGCTTATGACATTTGTTTATTGGCTAGGCTTGTAATAGCCTGCTGACTGATAAACTACTATTTACATATAAATCTTATAAAAAGCTACTAGATCAACAGGATTTGCATCAACCTGAATATTCTGAACAATAGGAAGCTCTAACTGGCATTACTCTCCACAGTTCTCAGTGATTTACCAGAAATATAAAACCTTTACAGGAGACATGGCAAACCTATGAGGCAACATTACAGATAGCTGAGAGGTTTGGATAGAAGCCAAAATGAAGTGCTCCTCTGCAGAATTATCCAGCTTAAAAGCTGTTAGGCACTTCAGTACAACACACACTCTATCACATTGTAGTAAACAGTTGTCTACTGTGGAATCATCACTTCACTGTATCTTCATTTTCACAGATTTGCAAACTATTTCAAATGTTTTCTTTACTAATTCTTTGTGGTATAACATACAAATGCACTGTAGAGTATGTCACTCATTGAGATAATTCACACACCAATAGTTTTTTCCCTAAAATCCATTGGTAGATGATGATTTATTAGTTTTACGTCTATTTTATTGCATTGTATGCTAAGCACTAAACACTTTACTAAGAAGATTATTCTGTTCCAGCTTACTTTCATAACCTTTCACTTGAATATAGCTGTATTTATATATTTATTTTTAAGTTTACTTCATTTATTTTATTTTTTATACTAATTATGCTGTGGTTACATTGTAATACAATCTAGTGTTAACTACAAAAAAACATTCCAACCCACTACAGAACTGTTTTTCCCCTCTACTGCATCATCAGAAGTTGGGGCCGGATGACATGGGATCAGGAAGTAATTGGACAGATGCTTAGCATACAGTAAACAGGAACACCAGTTTGATAAACTTAATAAATGAAGGTCCACTGAAGTAATTAATTAAAAACTACACATAACAAAACACTAAAGCAGACCACTTGATGAAGAAGCCACAAAAGGTACAGACGCCCCTAAGCTGCAGTCCAGGAACATAATAGCGTCTAATATTGAAATAAATGAGGACTAGATTCCTTCAAAAAAATCACAAATATAAAGAACTCAGTTCCAATAAATTCAAATAAATATGTTTATTGAGATAAAATCTAAGCTTTTTCATCCCACAAACAAGTGGCACTTCATCAGAGATAATACAACAAGCGGATTCCTTAGATACCAATCTTATAAATGTGCTAAGATTGTTTATGGATATGGTTTTAGACAATAACTTTATATTTTTGAAGGTACAATCTATAGACAAAAAAATGGGACTAGCTTTGGGTGCAATATATGCCACAATTTCTGCAAACATGATTATGGCTCATTGGTAATATACTTTTATTTTTCTATTGGTCTTCCAGAACTCCTGGTCTCTTTATAGCAGGTACTTTGATGATCTGGTTACTTCTCGGCAGGATTCTAAAGAAAAACACCATGAATTTTTTTCATATATTAATAATATTGTGAATTGTTTTACAATTTACTATGGATTTTTCAACTATTATGTTGAACTACCTTGATGAGTTAATTATCATCGATTACAACACTGGTAAATTCATATCTAATGTTTATAGATAACTGACTTTCTCTAACAGTTTGCTGCATTTTAGTAGTTGTCATTAATATTATCAAAAGAAAACCTTAGTAAAGGGTCAGTTGGTTAGACCTAGCTACATGATTTCCTGTTCAAATTTATTTAAGGAGGAAACTGAAAAATGAGGTCTGTTTCTAAGGAGAAGTTATTCAACAGACTTCCTTGCTGGGATTTTTGAGGAGGTATACTATAAAATGAATGAGGCGGTAGTTCATCCCCTACAAGGGATGTATGGGGCGATGGAAAATATGGGCAGAATTGTTAACACTAAGTTTACTAATAGTTGTATACTTACTTTTAACAGTGATACTGACACCATTTCTTAGATTATAAATTGGAAATGGAAAATTTTTGAAATGGTTGGTATTAACAGGCAAACAGTGGGAGATCGACCATGTATTGTGTATCAGAAGGACTGTTGTATTAAGAATCATAGTGAACAATTATAGAATACCTCCCATGATAAAAGTCTAATAAATGTTTTGAATAGGAAGATGATAGGTACCTATAAATGTGGTAGATGCTCATAATGTTAACTTATCCTCGAAGGTGGGAAGGTTTTCATAAAAGGTTTTGAAAATGTCAAAATTAATTTTATGCCAATTGTCAAACTAGGAGAGTTGTACATGTAGCTGTCTGTCAAAAATGTGCAAACTTTTATGTAGGGAAAATAGAAAGGCTATTGAAATATCATATTTATGAGCATTTGTATGCTACTAAAATGTAATTCAACTAATGTACTTTGGAAACATATTTCAGTATATGAAGGTCATTCTTATAAATTTTTTGTATTGGATTTACTGAAGCAGGATAGTAAGGGCGGTCCTTCAAAAATTTACCTTGAAATAAAAGAACTGGCCTAGCAGATTAAATTACATTCTACTGGCCCTTTTGGATTAAATGGTTCTTGTTCAACTGGACTTATTTTAAAGCTTAAATCGCTTAAATGCAAATTATATATTTATCTTATTTATTTATTTATGTATTATTTACAGTTTAATTTTTTATGTCCATTTGTTTTTACTAAGGCATTTGTCTTGTGAAGTTTACTTTAAATATTTTTTATCTTAATTAGTTAATTATTTTTAAATGGCTTTAATCATTTGGCTAATTGACAGCCTTGGTTTACTTTAAAAGAAAGTGATGTCATTTGTTGTATTATCTCTGATGAAGTCCCGAACATTTATGGGATGAAAACACATAGATTTTGTCCCAATAAAATTATTCATTTGAATTTATTGGAGCCGAGTTTTTCATATTTGTGATTTCTTGGAAGGAATCCAGCCCTCATTTATTTCATTATTAGATGCTATTGTGTTCCTAGAAAGCTACTTGTGGGCATCTCTGTCTTTTGTGGCTTCCTTGTCGGTTAAAAACTACACATTTTAGATTAGGAAAGCCCACTTTACAAGATGAGGGCATTATCATAACAAAAAGAAATGGTAAAAAAACGTTGCACTTCATCTTTAGGATTGTCATTTGTACCCATTACGTTTGTGATTTTTGGCAATGATAATATCGGTTTGGATTTTTATACCAGAAAATGACATCTCAAGTATGGTGATTTTTAGGATAATGTGGAATCTGCTTCTGATTTTAAGGGACTTTCTTCCTTCATGCCACAATGGTGTGTGGATAAGGAATGGAGACAATGGTGTAGGGATAATTATTCTGGATACCTGAGGGATAGTTATCATAGATATCTGTACATATAATGAACTTATGTTCCAGCACTTTAATAACATTGAGTCTTATGAACTTAAGCAGAATAATTCAATTGCTATGTACCAGAACCATTTTAAATGAACATCTTTTTATAGATATCTTGGTGGCAACAGTAATATTTTTTAAATATAAATTTTCATTCTATACCCTTTATTTACAAAGTAGCTAAAATTCACAATCATCATTTCAACCTCACCCCAGTGCAACCAAATATATAATGCCATGGTTGGTTGACAAAAACAGTGTGGTTTTAGAGAAGGCACTGTAATCTTTAACTAAATAAATACTCTCATATTTATCTACTCCTTATCAATTAGAATCAACTTTTAAAACCATAACAATGGAACCTGATTTTTTGTTTGTAGTTTTAGATGTAACGTAGCTTTGTACATCTATACCAAATGATAGGGGTGTGGAGGTTGGGATAATGGTTAAGGTATTTACCTTACAGACAAAAGTTGCAAGGTTTGCTTCTCACATAGGGTGATTGGCTAGGCTTAAAATGGCCCACAAGAGCAGTTAGCCTAGTACTAATCTATGAATGTATGTGTATCATGATAAGTAGGCATACTGTTCAGCATTTGGGAATGTTTAATATGTGCATAAATATATTTTTATTTATTGTTTGTTTACTGGGAAAGTCCAACTTGGAACAATGCCAGTTTTCAGCAATGGCCTGGGAAGAAATGCTCTAGATGCATGTCTTTGTGATGTGGGAGGAAACTAGACCACCTGTAGGAAACCCACACAGATCAGGGAAGACATGCAGACTTTGCACAGAAGGCACCCCAGCTGAGAATCGAACCAGAGAATCTCTTGCTATAAGGTGTCAACACAACCACTGCACCACTGCGCTGTTCTTATTTATTAGGGTGCATTCTAACTATGAATACATTTCTTTTGGGAAATAAAGTTTACCATTAAATGGGACGTTCAGCAGAGATATCTACAGTAGCCACCAGTGATGCCTGTATTTATGTCATATCTTTGCAAAATACAATATTTTAATTTGAACAACTCATTTACTAATAAAATTGTGGAGTATCAGTGCATTATTGGTGATGTATTTGTACATAAAGATGCTCAAGAAATCTAGAATAATTTCATGTGTGCATATTTGTTTTATCTAGTCTTTTTATTTAGTGAATATTAGTTTTTGAATGCAAAATACCATCATATAATTGACTACTTTTGATAAAATAACAGAGATGCTACTAACATATGGGATATTAGAAATAAACTTAGCATTAACAGTTTGGCTAGACATCTTCTAGACAAAGACCAGAAGTGTTGCATATGTTTTCACATTTTAATATATATATATATATATATATATATATATATATATATATCTAAAATATTTTAGCTGGAAGGATTATGATAATATCCCTTTGAAACTAGAAGGTGAATGGCAATACAGAATGCTGTTCTATAAATATCCAGACCTTAATATAAAGCATATAATTACTCCATATTAAATGCTTAAATAGCACCATCTGTTATTTGTGTAACTATGTTCCTTATAAGCAGAGCATAATTTTACTTTTCTGTTTGTTCAAAGTGCTGGGAAGGTTATGTTCCCAAACATTCCTGAAGTTTATTTCTAAAAATGTATTTGTTGTTTTAATAAAAGGTTACACTGCTGTGTTTCTGCCTTATCTGAAAAGAGCTTGGCTGTTTTACCAGTAGGAAGTAATATTGTTTTTTTTTCTAGCATTACATCTTGGGAGAATTAATAATAATAATAATAATAATAATAATACTTCATGTTTTACACTGGCTGTGATCACAAGTGGGTAACTCTGGGCACAATTATTTTTCTTTTTCAGAAACACCATTGAATTATATCAGTTTACCCCCAGCCCTAACTTGGATCTCCTGGAGAGCCACATCATTCTTAATAAATCCAACGTTTACTTTATTGCTAGCTACAAATCCCCATCAATATAAACCAAACAGCATGGACATTACCTTAATACTGCTGACAGGTTAAATGTCAAAGCAATTCCTTCTTGCTTGTGGAGTTCAAATACTTAAACATTGTTTGCTGCACATATATCTCAAAAATGCATAACCTTTTGTACAGGAACAGGTTGTAAAACTGTCCACTATAGTGTCTAATATCCTTTACCTGGTACTTGTCAGCCTTGTCTTCACCCATAAGTCACTCTGCCTCTGGTTAAACCTGATCTCAAACCATTTACCTCTTCTGTCAGGCCTTATGGTATTACCTCATCACCAAATGAGAACATCTTTAGGGACATTCCCCAGGACAAACCTACTTCACCTTGTAGAAGACCTGCATAATATTCCCAATGTTTCTCTGCAAATGGACCTATGCTTCCACATACAGTTCCAATTTTTACCAGCTTCTTAACAGCTACATAGAAAAATCTCCTCTGCCCTAAATAATAATAAATTCATGATTAAACCTTCAGGTTGAACTCCAATATTAATAAACCATATAACAAAAGAGAGAGGAAATAATGAAAAGTTGCAAGAAATTTCTTTCTTTCTTCCTCATGAATAACTGAAATATGCCAGTGAGGAACTTAAGAGCACAGACAGAATACTTAAAGTGGAGCATGAACTTAAGGTTGCCAGACATACAAAAGGAAACTACAAATTTTTTTTCTGCAATATCAGGAAATTAGGAAATAATATCCATCATGCATTTTGCTCATCTGTAACAAGGGGGTCTATATTAGAACACTGAAACCTCACTTACACGAATCCCTAAATGCAGACACATAAACAGCGAACCACGAGAACACAGAACATCCTGAAACGAGAAATTTGAAATATCGAAATGCCATAATTGGCCTACTCCACAGCCTGCTATGTACTGCCTACCCAAACAAAATAAATAATCCACACTTCCCCATATTTACACTTCACCCATATATCCCATATCCTAATCAAACATTTATTTAGACACAAATGTATCTAAATATAAACAAACAACACTCAAATACAGGAAAAGTATAATTTACGAATCTATACACTACACAACTATATTACTATATATGCACTTAACTTAACCCTACTTCTAACCCTAAAGTGTAGGTTGAATGTATTACTATATATGCACTTAACTTAACCCGCACCCTAACCCTAAGCTCAATAACTATTGCACATTTATGTTAGGGGGCTATACTGGATAAGGGACAACTATGGCAGTTCGATATTTTGAATTTTGCACTTCAGGACATTTGGTGTTCTCGCGGTTCGCTGTTTATGTGTCAGCATTTAGGGATTCGCGTAAGTGAGGTTTCCGTGTTCTAATATAGACCTGTAACAATGTCACCCTTTCTGATCCCAAGGACATAGCCAACATATTAGCAAACAAATTTATTACCAACTTTTATCTCCCCTATCCACATTCTTGCCCCACTATCCCTGACACTTTAGTTTCCCCTGAAATCTGAAATCACCTTGGAACAAGTCTTAGACTCACTGTCAAAGGCTAAAAATAATACTTCTATGGAGCCAGATAACATACCAGGCTGCATTCTCATCAGCGTCAACTGTTAATCTTTAACTTATCTACAGGGACTGTGCCTAATGCTTGGAAAACTGACACTGTGACTCCTCAGTACAAGGTTATTATAGGAATATCAGCCTCACTGGCCTTATATACAAAGCCATCGAATGCATCATAGCAGAACTCATTTATGCAGACATGGGTAACTTCAGTGATCTACATCACTCTCAGTTTGATTTTGTGATGGGCAAGTCCTGTCTCCTGAACCTAGAAAATATCTTTGAAAAGATTACAGAGGTTGTGGACAGTGGTCACTGTGCACATTGCATATCTTGGCCTGGTTAAGGCTTTTGACACGTTCCCCTGTGCTGGTATTACTAGACAAACCTAATGTAAAACCCTATATTGCTGTATTTCAAATTGCCTAACCAATAGATCCTAAGTTATGAAAGTTGCTTGTATCCTCTCTGAACATAAAGTTGTAAATACTTACATCTGGGACCAATACTTGCCTCTTTCCTCTTTGGCATTTACTTTGCAAGCATCCAAGCCAATATCTCAGAAGGGATCCCTGTCAGTTGATTGAGTTTTCAGAAACTTGAAATTCATTACGGTGAGACGATATAATTGAATTTCTGAAAACCAGAAGATTTTGAATGGAGATTGTGGTACAGTGAGGATCGGGAACTTTACTGTTTTCCTCAGTGTAGTGTGATCTTGGAGTTAGTATATATAATTTGCAGGGGATTTGGGGGGGGGGGGGTAGGGGCCTTGCCCCTCTGCAAAACCATAAAAAAGGTAGATTTTTGTATTTTTTTTTAATTTTCAGAAATTCGATCATATCATCTGGCTGATATGTATTTCGAGTTTCTGGAAACTTGAGCAGCAGACCTCAGAAGTATGGCTGACCATGTTTGCTGATGACTGCAAGCAAGGTGCTATGATCTGCTCATCCACAGATACTAAACTGCTCCAACCAAGGCTGAAATATGCACATACTTGGTGTAATGAACATGGTCAGAAACTAAATGCAAAACAAATCTTAAGTCATTTTTGGCAGAAAAGTTGTTCCCACCTCATATGTTATAAGAGGTATGTTTTTCAAATGGACATGGTCATAAGATATCTGAGTAATTTATGTGGATAATTCTCTCTGTCTCATTCAGTCAGCATGCTTCTATCATAATCAGCAAATTCTGTTATCTGGCCAAGTTATTTTCCAAGTGAATAGCTTTAAAAGTCTAACTACATCATCTTAATAAAGCACTCTTGTATTATCAGATGCACCACTGAATGTGTCACTTCCTTTGTATGTACAAATCTAAGCATGTCACCTTACTGGAATGGTCCCAGTGATTTTTAACCAGGAAAATTAAATACATTAAATCCTTCAATTGTTCTGATAGATGATCACAAATCTTCTTATACTCGGTAGCCTACCAGCTGCTCCGAGGTGACCTGTGTCCTATCTGACCTCTTGTTTCTTCACAAAACCAGTGTCTCCACACACACCTATGTTAGGGACCTAAATATACACCAATAAATAAAGAAGACTCAGTGGAGGGATACATTCCTAACTCAGTATATTCACATCCTGTAGAATACTTTATCACTACAGGTGATGTGAAGTACCACTCTGTCTGCCTTTAAGACTAGTCTTGACAATTGAATGGATAGACAGAAATTTACAACCAGGTTCTCATTTATGGCCTATTCTTGGAGTTTGCTGAGTTTGCTGAGATCCTTGTGCAAAACTGCATAATATTATCTTAGAAACTGGTCTAGGAGGTTCCATCACATGTAAAAAATGTGTGTATAAAAAGAATCACAAATAAAATAAGTTCAGTAATATTCATTGTAATAAACATACAATACTTTTTGTACTACTCAGTTAATGAAAAGGGAAATACATTCTATAATAATAATGAAACATGGGAAACTGGTAAATGATAATTGTGAAAATACAACTTTGATTTTTTTTCTAGTATTTCCCATTTAGACTGTTATACTCCTAATAACCTTTTGCTGTATTTTGTGAATTCATTTGAATGGTCAGTCTGACTGTAGCTTGCAGGTTCCTTTCAAAGTCTGTTTACCATCAGAATTAGCAGCATATTTATTTATGCTGTTAAAATATTTTCTCCACTTCTTTATTTCTTGGACTTCAATCTTTTCATCATTGCAAAATGAAGAAACATATAACTTTTTGAGATCTATTCAATCCTTGGGGTTGTTAGCATTTTTTTTTCACTTTTCGTGAAATAGATTATTTGGATTCATGATTATTTGTCAAAGAATTATTCTTTTATGGGCAAATGAATGAACATGATTTCATAAAACCACTTGAATCCATTGCTTTAGTGAACTTTTCAAAAAAGTCCACCAAGCTGAGTAAGCATGAGCTACCCTTGATGAGGTGGGTCCAGTGTTTGGAGGTTCCCTGTGTCTTTATCGATTAGTTCCATGATAAGTCTTTCCACAGCTTTGCATTTCAAGCCTCCCTGCACTTCCCATGTGGAAGGAGACCCCCACACAATTAGTATACTAACTCCAATATCGCACAACAGTAGAGAAAGTGCGGCATCTCCCACTCTTTTAACGTAGATTTTAAAGGTAAAATCATCGCAGCCCTCTGACAACTATTCACGTTACAAATTATTTTGGACAGACATGTTAAACACAGTAATTGTTGTTCAGTCCAGGACAATCTGGTGTTATGTCACAATCATAAGTCCCAAGAAGAACTGGCCACTGATACACACCATCAGTCTTTTGTGACAGATGTATTGTAGGAAATCGATAATCCTAGAGAGAATAAAAGGATGGAATCCATATGATTCTTCCAGAGAACCAGACTCTAATATTCCACTCAGCCTTCTGCCTTACCCCTGTTTTTACAAACAGACATTAGTATACATACCCAACATATCACAGTACTGTACAATTCCTTCCTCATAATTAGCAAAAGAGACAGTGGAACAAACATGTTATTATGCAGTGATATAACAGTGAATAAATTTAGTTCATAGTAGCTGTTATTAGTAACTGCATTTCTTTCTGTTTTTGAAAAAAAAACGAATAAGAATTATGAATTTAGTGTGATTAATTTTTTTCCTTGTTCTGTTATCTTTATTGATATCAGTTGATATCATGACATTAGTGTCAATTGTATTTGGATAAATTCATATGTATAATTTAAGTTGACAGCATGTTATGATCAAGTGACACATTTTAATTTTTAATTAATTTTGTTAAGAAGGCTATTCACTACTAAGTACTGGACATTACATACCATCAGCAGCAGCAGCACCCCTTTTTTCCTATTTTCTACATGTGGCAGGGTGGTATTATAGCAATAACCCATGCCTGGGTGTGAGTAATGCTGGATTTACCCACGGTTGGTGTGGTTTGGTCACGAGGGCGAAGCCCGAGTGGCCAAACAAAGCCAACCGTAGGTAAATCCAGCATTACCACCAGAAGAGGTTATTGCTATTATACAATGACATTATTTAAGAAAAAAAATAATTGCTTTTCTTAAATAATGGCATTGTATAATGCCTCCTTGCTGCCCTTCCGCAGCTGTCTGGTATTCTGCAGCAGTTCTGATGTACTGCGCATGGGTATGCTTATGCAGTACATCAGAGCTGTGGGCTAAAGCAACAGAGAAAGCAAGATCTCCGTTGCATTTTACAAACTGTCTCGCTATGTTAAAGAAGTTTAACATAGCAAGACAGCTTTAAAAAAAGCAACGGAGAATCTCTGTTGTTTTTTTTAAAGCTGTCTTGCTATGTTAAACTCCTTTAACATAGCGAGACAGTGTGAAGCAATGGAGATCTTGCGTTCTCCGTTGCTGAAAAAAAAGAGTTATAGTAATGGAAAAAGTCCGGGCGACCAGACCTTTTTCCATTACTATAACTCTGATTTACAACATGCATGCTGACCAATCAGCATGCACGTTTTTGAATATTAATGGGAGGTCGTTGTATAAGTTAACTGTCTTGTTTCATTGCCACTTGGGGAGTGTCAATGAAGGTTGTCTGTGGTAGTCTACAATTCTGATTATTGATCAAGATAAGCAAAAGCTATTGTTTAAGTAATGTTATTTTAGGGCTACATCATTAAAATTTTGCAGAAAGATTACTTCATGCAAGAGTGGACAAAGTTTTAAATGTCTGAAATGTGATGGCTTTCTGCATTATTTTGTAGCTCAGGCTTTCTGACACAGCAGTGCTCCTGTCAGGAAAAAGACACGCCATTGCACTAAGGTGTTTCAAACATCTCTTGAAAACTGCATCTTTCACCAGGAGTGGTGTTTGAATGGACTGCACATGGGTTTCGGGCAGGAGAAACCACTAGGATATATATATTTTAGTGGACTGTCTTGCACTTGGTTAAGTGTATTAATTTTACTCATTCATTATTTAGCTTCCTTTTTAAGCAATCTGATATTCACACATTTGCATTTGTGATATTTCCGTGAATGAGTGTTGTTGTGTATTATTGCTGTTATAATTAGTTATGGCCAGACCCTTTGCTAAAGTGGCTTCCAAGCAAGTCCATTGTACCAGTAAGCAAATATTAAATAAGCTGTTAATATTCACATGCAACAAAATTTCTGTGTTACTTATAAAACATACCCATTCGTCTTCATTAATTATTGATTAAAGGATATTTTTGGTAAATGTTATTTTATTTTTCTTTGGCTAATGTACAGATTATAGGTGGAGAAGCATATGTTATTTTACAGTTACTTTGTTTGTTAAGGTAATTATGAATGTGATACAGTTGCTGATAGTATGCACTGCCTGTGTATTCTACATGTGGATGAAGTGTGATTCTTCAAGTGTCAATTGTCCAAGAACACAAGACACCGAAGAACAGAATGACCATTGCTGTTTTCCATTGGAAATTATTGTTGGTGCGATTTCTAAGTGTGCATTAGCAGTGATTCCCTTTTTTTGGAGGTTTCTCCATTTTTGAGTTGGTGTGAGCAGTAAGCAGCATCCATACCTCCACTCACTTACTTATGAAGCAGCGTACCCGCTCACTTCCGTTACCATTTATTGCATTTTGCCATCAACCAAATAAGCAGCTTCCTCCGCTTGCTTATGTACTTATCAAGCAGTGTAACCACTCACTTTCATTACCATGTATTGCATTATTAACACAAAATTTGCAGAAGACCACAAAAACCAGGAACTCAAAAATAAAAATGTGGTCCAGGCCCACTGGAAATGGCTGATAAATAATTTATTTTAAAGTACTCAACGCACAAGCGCTTTCACCCTGGTACAATGTAGGGCTTTTTCAAGTGAAAGTAAACAAACTCTGAAGTCATTCATTTAAATACCCTGGCTCAGAAAAAAAGTGCCAAAATGTTTTAAAGCATTACATACCCCACATATTTAAAATGTGGACAAACCAACAGTGTCCACTGTTCCTAAAAAATTCTAGAATGCATATGTTACAAACAGTGAATGTTACCATTCTCTAATTACAATAATAAAAAACATAACTTTCAACAACATCAAAACAATGGAAGATAAGCAATGATAAAAGATATATGTATTTAATAACAACTTCCCTGCTTTCTTGATCAAATAAGGTTTACTAGAGATGTGGTCATTCAGACCCAGAGGGTAGGTAGCATTAAGTTTTACTTGCCAGTAGGTTTCCCCACAGTATAACCAATTTTCCCAATCCCCCCCTAGGGTGAATAAAAACCTGTTCAATGATTCCAAAAAGAAATCCAGACTGGGTAGATTCTGCATGAAGGTGCCTATAAAGTGCATTGTTCAAACTTTTTTCTTAATATTGTAAGTATGTTTGTATATACGTTTACTCAATGCTCTTTCAGATTTCCCAACATAAAAACTGGGACAATCTCTACATACAGCCAAACAGACAATACCCCTAGTCATACAGTTACCCTTCCTAAAATGTATAACACTTTTCATGTAATTGTCCAATGTTATTTGCTCTTTGTCAATGATATATTTACAATAACCACATCTTCTGCATTTTCTTGTTCCAAAGCCTCCCTGGTGCCTAACCCCATTCTTGTTTCTCTCAAAAAGCTTTTTTCAAATTGGTCATTGTTTTAAAAACAAAATTAGGGGTCTCACCTATCTTGTGCACAATATCCTGGTTAAATTTTAACATTTTCCAATCCTTCTCAATCAAACCCTTAATTTCTTGTGAAACATTACTATATTGAATGATCAGTGCCTTCTTAAAATGCTGTTCAACATCACCCATATGACTAGGAGCGTTTTCAAGAATTTCACCTAACAAGGGCACATACTTCACACTCCATCCCTCAATAACTTCCATGGGCACCTTTTCTATCAAACTATTTGGGTAACCCCTTGTCCTGAATAACACGGAGACTACTTTTATTCCATATAAAAAATCATTCCTCTCCGAGGTCATTCTGGTGGCCCTAACCATCTGGCCTTTCACTATACTCCTCTTCTATTTCCAAGGGTGCGCACTATTGTAGGGAAGGTATGAATTGCTGAATGTGTCTTTCCTATATATCCTGGATTTTAACTGCCCTTCATATTTATCCAACCTACCATCTAAATAATCAATCCCATTAGTGTCATATTTGTATGTGAATCTTAAAAAACTGGTAGTAGAATTCAAAAACTCAATAATGGTAATATGGTAGAGTATCCACAGGTCCATCCCATATCACAAAAATATCGTCAAAAAAAAACGACGGTACAATATGATATTTTTCCAATAAACAGAATTAAATAAATATTCTGTTTCCCATTTTAAGAGGACCAGGCTGGCGTATATGGGGGCACATGCTGCCCCTATAGCTATGCCTCTAACCTGTTTAAAGGTCTCTTCCTCAAAATAGATAAAATTGTTTTCCAATACCATCCTCATGAGTTCCACCATTACATCCACATCCAAATTAAATGAAGAACTTTTTTCATTCAATAGTGCACAAAACAAATCTAAACTCTCCTCCACAGGAATACAAGAAAACAAATCGACCATGTCAATGGTCAAAAAACACACTTCCCCTCCATATGTCTCAAGTGTAAGACTCCGTAGAAAATCCCAGGAGTCCTTTAGTAAATGTGCATAATCATCCACATTATGTTTAAGGGAGTAATCCAGGAAAGTAGCTATAGGATAGGTTTTTGATCCTTCACCTGAAACAATAGGCCTATATGGTGGATTTATAGTACTCTTATGTATCTTAGGGATACCGAAAAAAGAGGCAATTCTAGGTTTCTTAATTTGCAGTATTCTAGCTATCCTCTGGTCAAGTCTATTTTCTAATATTAATTCTTCTATTGCCTGGTCCACCTTCCTATAGGAAATGTTAATTTCATTAGTAGATAATGGCACATAGACACTAGTATCATTCAAAATTTCCAAGATCTTGCTTGAGTAATCAATAGCACTAACCAAAACCATACCACCCCCTTATCAGGTTTCATAATGCGAATCTCCCTATCAGCTGTTAACTCATCCAATATTTGCCTCTCCTCCACAGTTAAATTAGACTTGAATCCACACCTCTTCCTAAAGTTTTTTATCAATACTTAAAGCATAAATATCTGACACACATACTGCTTCAAATACTTGTAATGCTGGGTGGAGGGGTGGGTTATGTACACTAGCTTGCCTAAAATAAACCTCATTTCCTTTATTGTGCTGATCAAACAATAAAGCAAAGTTCAGCTTTCTGGTAAATAATTTTAATTCTAATAGCATATCACAAACATCAAAACCTACAGATGGAACAAACTTAAAACCCTTCTCAAAAAGTTGAAAATGCTCCAATTTGATCTCAATCCCACTCAAGTTAAAAGTCTTGAAACCATTGTAGGAAAGGGTCACACCATCTGTACCAACAACTATACCTTCCCCTTCTTTTTGGTTTTTACTTGGTTTGTCCCTTTCCCCTTGCCTGTGGAAAAATCCTGTTCACTCACCTCATCATCGCCCCCCCCCAGCTGAATGTCCAATAAAATCTAAACCAACCTTGGGGTTCAAAGGGTTCAGTGTCTTTAACTCAGGAATTGGCACATTAACATTGCCCACCTCATGTGAAACGTGTGTTACCACCACCTTCCACAATGACTGTTCCCCTATTTGAATTTTGATCTAAACTAGCAGGTTCAACATCATTCAAAATTTCATAAGCTTTGTTTTTAATTAATCTTCCTTTAAATAAATAAGCTTTATTGTCACTATATTGTTTTAAATCCCTAATCAACTTTTTTTGTTTTCTTAAAAAGACATCTTCACATTTTCTTTCAATACGAATAAAACTGTGTTCATATACATCCTTATAAAATTCAAAAAGCAAATCACTTCTAATGGCCTTATTTAACCTCTCTGCATCCCTCAATAGAAATTCAACTTTTGTCCTTGAATATTTTAACATCAAAGCCATCATTTTCAATCCACATTCATCAGATATTTGATTAAATTCCTGAATCATGACATTGTCATATATAAAACCTTCAGGATATTTACATACATGTAGTCCCTGTGGAACAATATGCTTATTTATACATTCTTCTAAATATGCAATGTCTAAATTCACATTTTTGATCTTAAACAGTTTATTTTCCAAGTCTCTAATCCCTTCTTTCAGAGAAACCATAGCGACAGAATGGTCATGGAGAGTGCCAGTGTTTTTAATTTCCAAATTCCCACAAAACAAATTTCCCTTACTCTTGGAAGAGTCAATCCGGTCCCTTAAATTGTTGAAACCTATTGTTTCACGGTGGAATTCATTAACAGAAACCCCAGAAATGATCACAGTACCTGGGAGTGAATTTGAACAAGTTCGTTGAACATCCGTTGTTGATCCTCTGCTGTGTCCTCCATTCAGGGAAACGGAACTTTCTCTCCTCATAGTACCATCACTCTCATCGCAGAAGGTCCCAGAAAATAAAGACTGGCTTCCACAGCTGGTCTGTGTGGATGAAACAACTTCATGAAGTGAGCAGTTGGTAGTCTCACATCCACGTTCCTTACGTTGTGCATCACGCGATTGGTTGCTATTCCTCTAACCTGCCCACACGGAAATTAACCACTCATTTGAGTAAAATATTCCATGAGAAGAGAAAAATCCGATTTTAAACTCTTCATTTCAGTGTTGAGGCCAGAAATAGCTGAAACCACCTCACACTGTTGTAAATGCACACTCAATAGGTCCGTTTGACCTGTTCCTTCCTCAAGTCTATCCTTCCTAATTGGGGTAGCCATGTCCAACATGCCCAAATCCACACACCAAGAACTAATAACACAAAATTTGCAGAAGACCGCAAAAACCAGGAACTCAAAAATAAAAAAAGCAGTCCAGACCCACTGCAAATCATAAAAAAATAGAAAAACTCTGTTAAGCTACCTAAAATAATTTTTATGAAAAAAAGAGTCTCTATTAGTCAGAATGAAAAGCTTTGTGAACATGAAAAATTAGAACTATTTATAGAATTATATATAATTTATCAAGCTGTCTCACTGTGTCACAGCTTAAGGCCATGATAACCTCCTTTTTTATGCCCATGGGAAACAAAATGGAAGCAGTTAACAATTTTACAGTATGTCATCCACTGTAATATTTTTAGGTGGTTCTGACAGTTGGCAACATACCATATACTTCAATCATCTGTATCTATTGTCTGCAACAATCCTTTAATGTCCATCCTCTTTATAAAAAGCAGTTCTTCTTACATACTATAGAATCTTTTTCAATATCAACTGTCTCATAAGTTACTAACTAGAATAACTAACTTATTTACAACTTTCCAAAATTTCAGCTTTTACTTCAAAATGTGAAACTTCAGCTCAGTTTTAATACACAATAATTAATTCAAGTTCCACCAGGTATACGTATATCACTACAATGTAAAACATGGTGTCACAGTACAACTGTAACAATTTTCCACACCAGTGGCATTACACTGGACTATTGAAGTACGATTCCACATATCACCTTTTTTAAAGTGCTTCTTCCATCCATCTGTCCATCTATCCAATAAATAAAACAATACAGTGAAAAGAGAAAAAAATACAAGTCATAAATTACTAAACCCTCATCATCAAATTGTAGACAATTACTTACCCAGTATTTTGCTCTGCAATAATTTTAAACAGATAAAAACTGTCAGCTATCCAGTTATTCTCTAAAACCAGAAAAATAAAAACATGCAGCAAAGGTATTCCTGACATATTTTAAAGATTAACTTGACCTTCCATGACATCTCAAACAGCTTTCATGCTGTCATTGTCTATTAAAACATCATATACAGTCACTAGTTCTGTGTTCATAATTAGCACAGCTTTACCCCAAAGCACACCAAACATTCAAGTTCATCCTTTATTAACTCAGAAAAAATAAGTAGCCACTCACTAAAAAACCTATAGCCAAACCTAACCCTGTTAACATAATACCCAATAAGGCCAGACATTCATTGGTTCTAATGTCCTGTATACAAGTTCGTTATATAGACCCATCTTTATAGTCTTTTATCCAATGAATTCTAACTTTAAGGATACACCATGGCCAACAACTATTACTAAATCATTTACAATTATTTACAATCTCATAAGGTGTCCAGTAAATAAAAATCTTACTAGCAATAACATAGAAAGTGATTTAGGGTAATATGCCATTCAGCAAAGTGTGAGACCCTCATAAACTTCAGCTTAACAATTAATAACAGAAGTTCTGTATGCATTAGTATATTATTAGTTTTTGTTCAAAAGGAAATCCCCTAACTTAGCATAGCACTTTCTGTTCTTTCTAGTCCCTTTGAAAGTAGGACAAGAGCTGCATCTAGGTCAGTTCCCCAACAATCCTTCAATTGGTATGCCATACATAAAAAAGAATACCTCAAGAGATGAGTTGGAACTAAAAAGTTTGTATTATTTTCTACGTTATAGCTTCTGGATCATCGGCTGTGGCAAAGAGCTGCACTAGCTCCTTGCTATGGTCAGTTCCTAACACACACACACACACACACACACACACACACACACACACACACACACACACACACACACACACACACACACACACACACTCACTGCATGCAAATTGTGACTACCTATACTACTGCCCAACAAAAGTGATTGCATAGCTGACTTGAAGGGACTGATACTCCTCTACAGTGCCAATTATACCCGCTAAGAGATTGTAGCCCCTTCACCCCACCCAAGCTATGGTGCCAAGTAACAGTATTATTAGTAATCATACTTAATTAGTATTGCGATAGCTTCAGCACATATAACATAACAAAGACTCTGAGCATGTCACTTAAGCAAACGATGCTCCCAGGCTGAGTCTGAAAAAGGTCCATGGACTCAGTGCTCTACCCCAGTTAACAAATAACAATAAATCAATCAATAAATAAATAATGATATTATCATTTCTTTACTTGTAAGTAGTTTTAAATTACTCATTACAAAAATATAAGAAGGCATAATTTTTGACATGCATTCTTTAATGTGATATACCTAAGTAACTTAATTGGAATTCTACCTAAGTGGATGTTATTATATGACTCAAATATTTCTGTATCTGTGTAGATATTTTTTCCAGGTTTCCCCTAAAGAAGAGGAATCATGGTCTTGGTAGGATTTATGCAGTCAAAAAATTAAATAACTATAAAGTGATTAATACGATAATAAAAATAACTAAACGTAATGTGTTCTGCTAGATCTCTGTTTATACTATGTATTTTGCCTCTTTCTTTTTCTTGTACCCTTGAGCATGATTGAAGGCAAAGTAACACCCATTAGTCTGCCTATACGGTTATCTTATCAATAAATAAATAAACAAATACATAAAT